>NC_083641.1:15210892-15510892 GCF_963576545.1 Limanda limanda | reverse complement strand
TCCGGAGCTTGGTCAGTAAATCAAACGAGAGCCTCGCTTCTGATTGGTCTACTGTTTCCTCAGTGACGCACATCAAGGCCAAACGTAGGTGATGGATTGTGGCTTTATTGTAGCTTGATAGAACTCAGTGGTAAAAGCTGCAGCCCAGGTAAAGCCTGCGGAAATAAAACTATCAACCACATTATTTTCAAAGCTCCATCATCCATTTACTGTGAGTTTGCAGCCATACACACAAACAATCAGGTCAGTCGAATAATAATGATATGAAGATAAAAGGATAAGTATAAAACAATAATAAGTCATTAATATTCATTTCTTTTCAATCGTTTTCCTATTCCACACTGTTTTTGTCTTGATCTCAGCCAGCATGTGTTTTCGTGAAGGACTTTGTTCACCTTTTGTGGTTTTAAATGTGTTATATAAATAAATTGACTTCACTTGATTTCACTAATAGAGACCAGATGAAAATAAAACAGATTTGAGAGTTTTCTTTGATTCTTTCAGATTATTTATATAGAACATAAACCTCATTTATAAATTAATTCTAAAACATGTCAATTTCTACAATATGGGTAAATTTATTGGATTAATGTGAGTTTTTGTGTTCAAAAATGAAATGCAACTGTGAAAACACTAAGGAGTTAATGAAAAATGTGTTAGTTAGACATAAATCTATAATGGGACATAACAAGTAACAAGGAAGTTATCAATAAAAAAAAATGCTTAGATAAAAAAATATACAAAATAAATGTATGAACTAGAATCTATTTTTTATTAAATGAGTCATCATCCCTATTTAAACCAGTTTAAATTCACAGAGATGGAAAATGTGTCATTTCAATTTTCTTCTTTTATTATCTCTGGTTTTATTCCTTAATTTGTGCCATAGTTATCCTACAAGCTTAGAGAGTCTGAATAGAAAACGTCCGGAAACCTCTCCAAATAGCTCATTCACAACTGAGCCAAAATCATCAGAGGGGGAATAAATTTGAATACATTTTATTAATAGCGTTTATTCCTTACAAATCATTGGGGAGAATCACATAATATTTGCATATATGAGTCAGAATATTATATGAGCAGATTGAAAAAAATATATTTATGCAATTTGCCATCTGTATTTGAATACAGAGCTTCACACACGTGTGGTAAAAACAGGTATGTGAGCTGCAGTGAGTGCTGGGGGGGGGGGGGGGTGGTGAGTGTAGTCTCACTCTTTGACTGAAGGGCTGGCTGACCCCTGTGTGGGCTCGACATACCTGATGCTGTTCCACTGCCTGTCTGCTGACCTTGACATGTCTGTGGCAACGCCTCCTCCGCTTCACCAGGGAGAGACAGTGGAGAGGACATTGAGGAGTTAAGTCAGAAGGAAGGGAGGATAATGGAGGGTGGGGGAGAGGAAGAGTCAGATAAGGAGAGAGAGAGAGAGAGAGAGAGAGAGAGAGAGAGAGAGAGAGAGAGAGAGAGAGAGAGAGAGAGAGAGAGAGAGACGGGAAAGAAGAGGAGGCAAGACGAACAGGGATTAGAGAAAAGGACAGACGGATAGAGAATGCAGAAGGAGGGAAGAACGAAGGTCAAACTGCAGGAGAGGGGAGAAATGACACGTTCTCTCCGCTTCTGCAGTCAGGCTGGATACTAACTGAGAAATGGTTCAAAACCACCAACTCACATGTTCACTCAGTTTCAATGATGTGGCGTGCAGACCTGAGGGCGTGTGACCTTGCGTACGTGAGCTCGAGCCATGATAATCTGTGCAAAGCATCAGTGAAGAGGGAGGAGCTCTGAGGTGACATTGCATTTCCTTCTCCACACGTGTCTGAGATTCGTCGACGCGCTTTCACGATTCGAAGGTGCAGTGACTCTGCAGGTGCGAACTTGATGTCATTGGTCTGACGATCATTCGGTCAGTGGTGACAGAGGAGCACACGCTGTTTGATCAGCTCTCTGATTGGCTAAGGAGCTGACGTCATTGACGCCACGTCACTGACTCACAGCTCATTGGCTTCAAGTGCTCAAAAAATGTCAGTTGATATTCATGATGAGGGTATTTTTATCCAAGTGCCTGTGTGGCTGTCAGCTTTGATCGAAGATGTAAGATGTTTTAGACTTAAAGACCCAGAGAGAGTCGAGTCGGAGAGACACACGCTCTATCTTGGTCACAGTAAACAGCTTCAGAACTCTTTTAGTTTCTTTCTTTTGAAGCACAATGTTTTTGTCAGGAGAGGAGTCATGTCAAATCTGCTCTAAAACACCTGCTCAGGCTGAGATTCCACAGTCATAACAGCAATAAGGCTGCAGGCTAAATGCTACATGTTGACATCAGATATGTGTATATAAACATGGACGACATTCTTGATTGCCACCTGATGGTTGGCTGCAATTTAGGTTATCAATCCCGCCTCCTCTTTATTAGTGGATGGGGCATGGACCAGACAAAAGTCAAATACATGTTAAATACTTTTTTTTCTAAAATGGTTTCTCTAATTTCAGGTAGTTCTTATCAAGCTGATGTTGAAATTGTTCCTGTAAGTTTGGTTTTAATTAGTTATTTGATGTGATGATCATGATTGACAGCTGCACGGACTCTGGCCAAGGTTGCGCCGTTCATATCTGGGATATTTTGGCTTCATTTCTAGATAGGAGGAGGAAGTGGAGACATGTAAGTTAACATGCTGATCTTAAGCAGGTATAATGTTTGTAATGTATCCTTCTTGGTGTAACATTACAGCTATCATGAGCTAATTAGCTTGGAATAGTTGTGAAGAAATTTCACCAATTTCACCACAAATGTCAGCTTCCTGGTGACACTAGTGCGAAAGGTCGGGGATCATCAGGATACATCCTTCAAGGACCATGAATCATAACACCCATTTATTTGTTGAAATATTTCACACAGATCAGCATATTCATCCTCAGAGCCACAACATTTGAACAACTGACAGATGTGATCATGAAGTTGTTGTTTTTTCCTGTCTGTATGTTCTTTTTATATAAATATCTACCGAATACAAAAAAGACTCGTTGAATGAGACCCTCCATTCTTCTGTGCTAGGTGTGATGCACGTGGGCGCCCCCACAGCCCCGGAGGTCACCCTGCGCCTCAACCTGACAGTGAAGGCCAGCAGCTGTGTGGAGCCCGGCAGCAGCTTCAGTGACCCTCAGTGCTCGGGGAAAGGAAAATGTATCACACAGCCCTCTGAGGTGAGAGCGCCATTGAATTAAATCCTCAAAAGTTTCCTCTCATCAAGAAAGAATTTGAATTTAAATGTGATTGAAGCTGAGAGAGACACTGAAGGAAAACAGTGGGGTGTGTTTTTATACTTGAATAGAAAATCTAACAGTAGGATCATTTATTACAAGTTTGTTTGTTGAGGTCATCTATATAGAAACATGCATTTGTACATATTTCGTGATTATATGATATTCATCTTTCTTCTTGCTCTTTGTATACAACTGGTCTAAGCTACCACACACCTTGTAACCATAGTGCAACTGCAAAATAAGCAAAACAAAGTTTCCATATAATTCTCACATTTTACTTCAACATTAAAGCTGCAGCTGCATCATTACGTTCAGTGATGCATCATTATTCACAAAGAGCAGAAAAAACTTTCCTCTAGTCTCACTTAACAGCAGAGACCAGGTGCCAGGAAGAACAAAAAAGAACCATAACACAACAGCAGAGCAACACAATGCAATGCCACAACTAACAGATGTGCATATGATTAGATATTTTTACTTACATTGGGGGAGTTTTAATCAGATTTAGTTGGTGAGGGTCAATAATGAGCATGAGTTTGCTCATGAATGATTGTATTCATTGTTGTGACATGTGAAATTTGTGTGTGTGTGTTTTGCAGAGCACTTTCTTCTGTGAGTGTGAGGACGGCTACACTGGAATCTTCTGTGAGGAGTTTGACGCCTGCCTCCACCGGCCGTGTCACAACAACGGCACCTGCACAGACGTGAGGCAGGGGGGGGAAGGCCGCAACTTCACATGCAGCTGCACTTCAGGTGTGTGTGTGTCTGTCCATGTGTACTTGATGCCAGCTCTAAGTGTTGAGATCAACAGTTACACATGTTTTAAAGCCCAACGGAGATTGTGAGCCTGACTGTGTGTTCTCTGATGGTTTGATAAGAGCTGTGCAGAAACCCCTCTAATTTCTATATAAGTACAAAAGAGCAGAGTGTGTATGAAACCTTTGGTCTTGTCAGATTTATTGTAGCAAGCCTCCAGCTTCTAGTCTCTGATGTGAAGGTAAATGTCAGAGGTGGCATCTGAAGCCCCGTCATGCCCCTACTGGGAACTGTGCTAACAAGCCCTGTGTGAGTGGCAAATGAGAAAAACGAAAAACAGTTTAATTGGTTTAAACGTTTAAACAGACAAAAGATCAAATCATTGTCTAATTTAGTTTCAAGAGGTGGCTCCAATCAGTGCATTTTGTAGATTATATTTCTGTATTTCATTATTAAGATTCATTTTAGTTGCCACCATGGTTGCTGCTACTCTTTCTATTAAATTTGATCAATAATACGGAAAAAAAACACAACACAACAAAACACGATTCCAGTTTTAAATGTTTATATGTTTGTACACTGTGTACCAATGATGGTAATGACATTTTTTTTTCCATAATGTTATTGTTCTATAGATTAGTGTTTTATAATAAGATAAGATACGATAAGATAAGATAAGATAAGATTATCCTTATTATTAGGCACATGTTGCAACAGCAAATGGGGGGAAATATAAAATGGTAACATCAATAAACGTAATAAATACGTTAACATGCAATATATACACATGCACATATTCAAATTGAAATAATATACATAATAAAAACAGAATTTATATAATGTGAACAAGATATATGTACATTTATTTGCATTTGCTCTGGGTTGCAAGGTGACAATCTGTCATTTAGTCACCTGCCATGTATAAGATAACATTTGTATTGTGTATTTAGGAGCAGTTGTTATAAGCGTTATTAGCCTGTAAACTAACACGCAGATTTAGCTTAAACAAATGCAGTATGTTGAGATGTGCGTGTGTTGCTCAGGTTATGAAGGGGAGCGCTGCCAGTTGCTGGTCGACCACTGCCTCTCTCATCCCTGCAAAAATGGAGCCACTTGTTTCAGCAGCCTGGCAGGGCCCAGGTGCTACTGTCCCGAAGGTAGGAGCCCCATTACTGCATGTTTGTGTGTTTGTGCGTGTGTGTGTGTGTGTGGGAGATGCAAATTAGTGAAGCTGGCAGAAACACTGACGGAGGTACTGACTGCACATTATGTCAGTTTTTTCAATTATATCTTTATATTCTGATGCAAATTTAAATTGAAC
Source organism: Limanda limanda (assembly GCF_963576545.1). Taxonomy (NCBI): domain Eukaryota; kingdom Metazoa; phylum Chordata; class Actinopteri; order Pleuronectiformes; family Pleuronectidae; genus Limanda; species Limanda limanda. The sequence goes on along the minus strand of NC_083641.1, from coordinate 15,505,554 downwards.
ATTTAATGAGGCTGTGTGTGTATGTGTGTGTGTGTGTGTGTGTGTGTGTGTGTGTGTGTGTATGTGTGTGTGTGTGTGCGTGTGCGTGTGTGTGTGTGTGTGTGTATGTGTGTGTTAAACAGTATCTGTGCCACCGAGATGCTTAATTTAAACCTTCCTCTTCTATTCTAATTAGTCTTCATAGCCTCACTGACCTGCATCAGCCTCTCTGGGGAAATCTGTGGCCGCAAAACTTCTGCAGGAAAAGCATTTCTCTCGTTTGCGATGAACACACACAATGTGCCGATGTAAACAGTTGCGTACAGACTGTTTGTGTGCATACACACATGCAGAATACAGGGGGGAAAGGAGAAGGAAACAATGGACCTCATCACAAAATCATCCGATGGTACAGCTCGCACAGGTCTGTTCATTGTGGAGGAGGTCTCAGTCATTGTGGAACTCCTGGCTGTATTGTTAAACTACGGCTGCCAAAACCTCCCCAAAAAAATATGGTCTCTAAAGCTGAAAATAATTCACAAACCACCTTTTGTTTGTTCACTTTCAAAAAATGAGGGAATCAGCTCTGTCAGCGGGGGAGAGAGCCATGCCAGCGACCCCTAATTAGTGTGAGGAGATTCTGTTGAGAGGGCGCCTTCAGAAATTTCATGGGTTTATTAGATAATGCTCCGTCTGAGCTGAACTTGGACTTTTGGAGAAATGACCAATCTGTGTGTTTATTTACAGGAGGCAGCAGGTTAAAGCCGTCTGTGACACTAAAAAGGATCAGATCTTTCAATTTATTTAATTGCCGGAGCACTTGAACAGAATACAGCCATAGTTAATACTGCTCTGAACAATTGGGCGATAATAAACATGTTTATATGTATACAAGCCATGTTTTATGGAAGGATTCAATATGACATAGTATAAGGAAACATGAACTGTATATAATGGACGACATGTTGGCTCTTCAAATGTGAAAGCATTGATATTTAGATTCATGTTGTTTTTCAAATTTTTTAAATGATCAATAACTAGAGTTGAGTTCACTGATCCAATCAGAGCAGGCAGGTAATATTAGACCCCGCCTCCACAGCAGCAGCATCGGAGGACACCTGGAATTGTGAAGTACCTCCCCTCTACTTCCCCCTGGATCTGCCAGGGTCCAGATCAGGATCCACACCAACATTTATTGGATTCTTCCCTGACCCAAATCACGTGGTAATCACCCCTGTAGTTTTTGCGTTTTCCTTCCAAATGCCCAACAAACTTTAATTAAAACAACTAATTTGATGATGAAGCAATTCAAAGTTTGATCATTGACCTTTACTGTCCCTCAGGTATCTGTATATGTTTTTCTTCACATACAGTATAAGATGTCAACTCTCTAAGCCAGAGGTCTTCAACGTTTTTCAGGCCAAGGACCCCCAAACAGGTGGAGAGATGGAGCAGGGACCCCCTACTATATATATTGCATAAAATTGTGTTTTATATTAAACTGGACCTAGTGCCATGTTCAACATAACTACCCTGATATTGTGCATTCAATACTAAGCTATTCAAATATTACACCGGTTCATATATTCATGTTTTTAATTTAAACATGTGCAAGGTACAGGGTGGCCATGCCACTGCCATTTATAAACATACAGTGGGTATGGAAAGTATTCAGACCCCTTTAAACTTTTCACTCTGTTTCATTGCAGCCATTTGCTAAAATCTAAAAAAGTTCATTTTATTTCTCATCAATGTACACTTAACACCCCATCTTGACAGAAAAAAAACAGAAATGTAGAAATGTTTGCAAATTTATTAAAAAAGAAAAACTGAAATATCACATGGTCATAAGTATTCAGACCCTTTTCTCAGTATTGAGTAGAAGCACCCTTTTGAGCTAGTACAGCCATGAGTCTTCTTGGGAATGATGCAACAAGTTTTTCACACCTGGATTTGAGGATCCTCTGCCATTCTTCCTTGCAGATCCTCTCCAGTTCCGTCAGGTTGGATGGTGAACGTTGGTGGACAGCCATTTTCAGGTCTCTCCAGAGATGCTCAATTGGGTTTAGGTCAGGGCTCTGGCTGGGCCAGTCAAGAACGGTCACAGAGTTGTTCCGAAGCCACTCCTTTGTTATTTTAGCTGTCTGCTTAGGGTCATTGCCTTGTTGGAAGGTGAACCTTCGGCCCAGTCTGAGGTCCAGAGCACTCTGGAAGAGGTTTTCTTCCAGGATATCTCTGTACTTGGCCGCATTCATCTTTCCTTCAATTGTCGTCCTGCAGCTGAAAAACACCCCCATAGCATGATGCTGCCACCACCATGTTTCACTGTTGGGATTGTATTGGGCAGGTGATGAGCAGTGCCTGGTTTTCTCCACACATACCACTTAGAATTAACGCCAACAAGTTCAATCTTGGTCTCATCAGACCAGAGAATCTTATTTCTCATAGTCTGGGAGTGTTCTCCATGTGTTTTTTGGCAAACTCTCTGCAGGCTTTCATATGTCTTGCACTGAGGAGAGGCTTCCGTCGGACCACTCTGCCATAAAGCCCCGACTGGTGGAGGGCTGCAGTGATAGTTGACTTTGTGGAACTTTCTCCAATCTCCCTACTGCATCTCTGGAGCTCAGCCACAGTGATCTTTGGGTTCTTCTTTACCGCTCTCACCAAGGCTCTTCTCCCACGATTGCTCAGTGTGGCTGGACGGCCAGGTCTAGGAAGTGTTCTGGTCGTCCCAAACTTCTTCCATTTAAGGATTATGGAGGCCACTGTGCTCTTAGGAACCTTGAGTGCTGCAGAAATTCTTTTGTAACCTTGGCCAGATCTGTGCCTTGCCACAATTCTGTCTCTGAGCTCCTTGGGCAGTTCCTTCGACCTCATGATTCTCATTTGCTCTGACATGCACTGTGAGTTGTAAGGTCTTATATAGACAGGTGTGTGCCTTTCCTAATCGAGTCCAATCAGTTTAATTAAACACAGCTGGACTCCAATGAAGGTGTAGAACCATCTCAAGGAGGATCAGAAGAAATGGACAGCATGTGAGTTAAATATGAGTGTCACAGCAAAGGGTCTGAATACTTATGACCATGTGATATTTCAGTTTTTCTTTTTTAATAAATTTGCAAAAATTTCTACATTTCTGTTTTTTTCTGTCAAGATGGGGTGCTGAGTATACATTAATGAGAAATAAAATGAACTTTTTTGATTTTTGCAAATTGCTGCAATGAAACAAAGAGTGAAATATTTATAGGGGTCTGAATACTTCCCGTACCCACTGTACATCTCGCATACAACACTGAGCTATTAAAGTAATTCACAGATTCATGTTTTTATTTTAAACATACATGTAGAAGAGACAGTGAATCCTCATCTGTGGATGGCACACAAACTCCCAGATTAGTGAGATGTCGGACCCTGATGGGTAGCACACAACTTATCACTTGGATGGATGGAGGTTGTCAAGCAGAGGGTCAAATCAGCCTCACAATATGTTGGATGCATGTTAATGTGTATTGAAAGACAATTAAATTTGTGGGGAAAATAAAAAAAAGTTATAAAAAATTTAAAAAATTGTCTAATCAACCAAAGATTTCGCGGACCACCTGCAGTACCTCTGCGGACCCCCTAGGGGCCGCGGACCCCCTGTTGAAGACCTCTGCTCTAAGCGAACACCTTCAGACATGTGTACAAAACACATGTGGCCTAAAGTTAGGGTATAGCACAGTGGTGGTTGTGTTGCAGAGGAAGGTTCTGAGATAAAACTTGACGACCGACCACGAAATGTCTGTGTGGAGTTTGCATGTTCCCCCCTTGCCTGTGTGGGTTTCCTCCTGTCTACTCCAGCTTCCTCCCACAGTCCAAAGAAGTGCAAGTTTGGTTAATTTGAGACTCTAAATTGCCTGTGGGTGTGAATGATTTCTTTTCTCTATGTGTCAGCCCGGTAATACACTGGCAACCTGTCCAGGGTGCATCCCCCTCCCTCTCGTTCAATATCAGCTGGAATTGGCTGTCCTTTGACTCGGATAAGTGGTTTTTATATAATGAATGAATGGATATTCAAAAGTTAATCATAATAATTTAGGTTCGTCGTCTGTTCTAGAGTCTTAATCTCACTCTCAGCACACACACACACATTAACACACACTAACAGAGGAGACAGTGTGAGTGTCGGTACTGTGACTGCTTCCAGTCAGAAGTGGCAGGGCGGGGGAGTTAGCAGGCCGGCTAAATTTAAACTGTTAACTCTTTTTTTTCTGCCAAAAGCAAGAATGAACAGAATCCTGTATGTCAGCATTGGACAGGTCTCATGTCACAATGTGTGTCTGTGTGTGTGTGTGTGTGTGTGTGTGCATCTAGGTAGAGAGATAGATGTACAAGCAAATAAGCTGAAAACAGAGAAAGAGACGTGGATGTGCCCACAGATCTGCTTACACAGAGACATTTTTTTAAATACAGAGGAAAAACAGGAGATTAAACCATGACAGATCAAATACAAACCATCAAATTGAATTCATGCAAGGGCAGGGGGGGGGGGGGTCGTCATCTGTGTATGTTTGAAAGCGTATACGAGAGAATGGGAAGAAGAGTTGAGGGAGTATGGAGGGAGGCAGAGGAGCGGAGAAAAGAGAGGCTGAAGCAGAACAAAGGAGAGGATGGGAGAGAAGAAGAGGAGAGAAGAGAAAGCTTTGGAGACTGCTGCAGATTGCTCCTGTCTCTCTGCTGCTGAATGATAAATGTTCTCACGCGGTGAAATAAACTCCTGCAGATCAATGGCTGCTTGAGAGGGATCTCTTCATTAGCTCAATGGAGGGTGCAGTCAGCTCAGGGATTTACTACGACTGTTACTGCATATCAGAGGACACACACACACACACACACACACACACACACACACACACACACACACACACACACACACACACACACACACACACACACACACACACACACACACACACACACACACACACACACACACACACACACAAACTATCTGACAGCGAAGCATGTGCACGTAACGCAGCGGCAGTCTTTTTCCGAGCTGCCACACAATGACAGTCCTCATGGGAGGTGAAGACAGAGGAACAGAGGAGGTGAAGAAAAGAGGTTATTTTTAGAAGGGGAAGGAATAGGTGATTGTAGCGGAGGCCCACATAGATAGTGAAGAAGAAATCAGTGGCTTCACCACACAAAGTCACTCACACAGGGACATGGAGTGCACATGCATTGTTCCACAGAAAACACATCACCAGAGATTCTGGTGCAACACAATGACATTTCTCGGAAAAACAAAAATTATATCTCTGCAGAGATGCTTTCGCTCTGTTTTTACTTTTGCTCTCGCAATGAAGAGGAAAAGATAAAAGAAAGAACATTAACTCTGAGGTGGTAGGAGATGACAGAATCAAACCACTTCCTGACTGACTCTTTATTTATGATTAAAAATAATTTCGTTTTTTAACAATTACAGCCACAGTGGGCAACTGTGGAAAAACAGAGAGGAACTTAAGAAAGACAGCAAACAAGGAATAAATATACACACAACACACACACCATATAAAAAAACATTAGAATAGAACAGTGGGAATAAAAAGTCCACTCATCCATCCTATACATATACAGGATCTCCTCTTGAGGGTTGAGAGGTGAACTGGAACCAATCCCAGCTGACATTGGGTGAGAGGCAATATTGGTTGTGAGCGGAGCTACAACAGATGTTGACAATGAAACGAGCAGAGTTAGTTGCTGCGGTAAAGTGAGTCATCGTTTGTGAAAACCTGGACAAGTCAGTCGCTGCTTGAAATATGATGCTTGTTTATTTGAGTTTTACGGTACAGGTGCTTGGAGCATCGAAAAGTAGAGAGCAGTAAAGCACCAGTACTGTAACATAACAAAGGCTCAGTCACCCTTTACTACAAAGTGAGACCTGTGATTTAGTGGTTGAGAGGGGAAGGACCTGGTCAATAAATCTGAATGGTATTTGGGTGCAGGGCCAGTTAAGACTTTTAAAATTAGCAATGGAATCTGTACATTTATCTGATGGTCTATCTTACTCCTCTTGCAGGTTTCCAGGGTGCTACATGTGAGCAGAAGGTTGATCCATGCGCCTCCAGCCCCTGTCACAACAACGGGACGTGCTACGCCCAGGGTCCCGGCCCCCTGGGGTTCGGCTGCAGCTGCACAGCAGGCTTCACCGGCCCAACATGCGCTCAGCTGGTGGACTTCTGCGCCCTGAACCCCTGCGCCCACGGTGTCTGCCGCAGCATAGGCAACAGCTACAGGTGTCTGTGTGTCCCAGGTGAGCTGCACTTTCATGACATCAGTGATTTTGACTGTGGGTGTTGTCGATTTCTTGCTGCAGTGTGAGCGTCGGTTAAATTTAGCCAAAGGTCGCATAAAAAATCATCTCGAGTAAGTTAAGTTTGAATTGCAGTTAAGTTGCAGCAAATGTTCATAGTTAAGAATGAATTGAACAAATTAAAACACAATCAGAACGACTGAGCTCTTAGGCCTGGGATTTACTTGACGTTAACTATGTGAACGCACGATCCCTACTTCACGTATCCTGTTTCTGTTTGGTGCTGATGTTGTGCACGTCCTCAGAAATTACACATTTTGTATGCAAGAGGCAATACCCACATAAAGGTCGGGGGCAGTAGCGAGTCCTTGACGGGTTCTGTGGGCAGGTTATCAGCGTCAGAAATAGCGGAGCCACATTGGTAGAACGAGATAAGTAATGCTATTTCCATTATGTGTCTGATTTTGTCTGAAATACCACCTACAAATTACTTTTATCTTGATGTTAACACTAGCCAAATGTTGATGCTGACGAGTGTTGCCATCTTTGTTTATGTTTACTGCATGCAAATTTGTGAGTGGCAGAAAGATCAGTCTGACTCGGAGCGGAGCGCTGTACAATCTTTAGGGAGTTCTGTTTCAAGTTTCAAGATTTTATTGTCAAATGCACAATAACATTATGCAGCCGCTTGCAATGAAATGCATGGGTCACAGGCTCTCTTATAGCAATGCTCAGAATATTAAAAGCAAAAATAATATAAAATAGAATAGAAATTTTAAATAGAAAATAAAATATATATATATATAAATATATATATACACATGAAGAAAAAAAAGGAATAGTGCAATTATATGCAATAGTGCAAACATGCTAAGGTACTGGTTTAGTGGAGTTATTCCACCAACACTGTCAGGGCCGGCAGAAATGGCAGGCGTGGACCCAATAGCAACGACACAGAAGCAGACTAGGATTAAGCAAAGTTCTTGGTTTTATTACGAAGCAGAGGTCAGGATCCAGGCAGACAGTCCGAAGCAAACAGAACCAGTAGGGAGTTGGCGACAGGGGAATCCAGAGAACAGAGCCGAGGTCAGGAGCCAGGTGGTCAGTCCAAAGGCAAACAATGTCCGACAGGGAGCAGGCGAGAGAGAGGTCCAGAGAACAGGCAGGTAGATAACAAGGAGGTCAGGCAGGCGATGAGTAAGGTAGGTAAACGCTGGAAGGTAAGGTACGAAACACTAACGATCTGGCAGAGGACAAAGGAAACTGGCAGGCAGATATACTGGTGGTAACTAATGAGTCGATTGGAGACAGGTGCGTATGTGGGTGGAGCCAGTGTGGATGTGCAGAGCAGGAGAGGAGTGGCTGACTCTGAAATGACACAGGGATTAGTAATTGGAAATCTGACAAGTAGAAACATGAATAGGAAGGTGAATTTGTGACAAACACGGGTGATAACAGCGCAAGTATGTGAATGATAATGTGCACAATGCATCCAGGTACCTACGCGTACATTTGGCTAAGAAAATCGTGGGCCTTAGACTTCTAACAAGAAACACTCAAGCTGTGGCTTTAGGATCAGGACTCCTGGACCCTCTGGGCTGTGGTAGCTCATTCAGAAATCCTTCTGTTGCAATTATAAACCTGCTGAATGTTCACATTGTCTCTATCACCACAATAAATCTGATTTCACAATGTGCACATAGGTTAGTGATAAAAGCACAGTCACTTGTAGCACTGACCCAGGCTCTGAGTACCAGTAAATAGAGTCTGTCGGACTGATGAGTTATTTTTAGAGCGTGATGGTTGGAGCGCTGGTGCTGATGCTCCTAAGATGGAATCAATTGAGTGGAATGATGACTTATCATTATCCATCGTCTTGCAATTATCTTGCTGGGACGCTGATAGATGACTCTCCCTGTGGCCCAAATATATGATTTGACTTTCAGCCTGTCCTGCTCCCTCACTTTATACCATCTGTCAGTCAAATGTAGCAAGTACCAGTCTTGATCCCTTCAAGGCTACTTCTTCACGACATAGTGTTAAAGATAATATGTAACAATTCTTAAAATTGAATTAAGATCTCTAAAAACAGACCTAGACCAATGTTTTATAATTTATTGACTTGTGTACTTAAATTCAGACCAAAGGTAATGCGACTTTTCCTTTTGGTCGCCTATTATTCGCGACATATCAGCTTAACCCGTGGCTTTGTCTGTCTTTGCTATAAAATCCGGGACAAGCAACATATTACTAAGGAATATTATTAGATCTGTCACCATTGAATATTTGCTTGATGTACCTTAGAAATAATCATTATTTATATCTCATACTAGCCAGATAGCTTGTAGCCAAAGTAGCTACAGTTATATAGTGTGTTAGGTCTTTGTTAGTGCTGCAAACTAAATTGAATCGTTTTAAATCACTATTATAAATTACGCCCTAACTTGTAATTGATAGCGATTATTCATTGTTGTATGCCGTGCAACAGGAAAAAACCTTTAACACATGACCTCATCCATGAACATGATTTGTGCCTGAGTTGCATCAGGTAGATTTATATCTGCACGGATGGTGAAGACAACAACTTCCATGATCCCAAACTAGGTCTTTTGTTTTGATAGAGAGACTCCTTGTGGCCGAAGTTACATATTTTGCATTTAACATTGAAATTATTGGTTGTTCTGGTATTTTTATTGTGCCTTCATAGTTTTAATCTCTACAGTGACATTTTCTTTATATCCAAACCTTGAAAATATTTGGACTAAAAAGACTTTGTGCTTAACGGAATAATCCGTCCTCCATACTTGACATTCTTCATGTTTATTCAGATGCTTTGACTAAGAACAGCTGTTCACTGTTCTCCAATTATTCAGATATATGACACATTATTCACACCACATCCTCGCTCTTATTTTGTTTTTCTATTTTGCATTTCTTTCATATATTTTCCTGCCTGTCCTTTTGTCCTTCCTTGTCTTTATCTTCCTGCCGTTTGCCTCACCTCATTTCCCTTTGTCTCTCTCTCATCTTCTGCTGTCTGGTTCCCGTTGTGAGGCCTTGTGTGTGTGTGTGTGTGTGTGTGTGTGTGTGTGTGTGTGTGTGTTTACGCATGTGTGTGTATGTGTGGCTCTGTGTTTATGACGATGTTCATTGGGCAGATACTGCCATCCAATCCAATGTCTCTACTGAGACAGCCCTGTCTAATGGGATCGGTGAAATTGGTTATTCGTAATTAGCATCGCAGACATTACTGCGAACACACACATTCACACAGAGTTGTGGAGCGACGGTGACCTTTTCTCCACCTCATCAGAATGCCAGCCGGTGTCTGAGGTACGAGTGAAATGTGTTGTGTGTGTATCCTGGGTGTGAACATTTGCATCTGGTGTGTGTTTGTGAGCACAGGACCACAATAGTTTGTGCGCCTGTCTGCCTTGTGTAGGTGTGAGGACGATGGTGTGTATGGGTTGTGTAAACGCCCGCCGGTTGTCTGACAGGAAAAGCCGCCGGGGGGGCTGATATGTAGAAGGATCCGTCCTCCACTTTGCTGTAATCCAGCTCACATGAGAGGCTGCCAGCACGCAGAATGCAGTGTTGGAAGGCACTTGACATTTCTCTGGCATTTCACAGAGTGGACCCCAGAGGCTCCAGCCGGGCTCTTAATAAATTCCCCCCCACTCTCTCTCCTTCCTCAAACACACATCAGCTGTGGCCCGGGGAGGCTTTGTTGAAACTTTGTCAGTGCTGGGACCCAGCTGAGACAGTCAGTCAGGTAAAGAGGGAGCGCGGAGCTAATGAGAACATGTTGTCTTACTAGACATGGACGGACTCGAGAGACATCGGCCCCCTGCTGGTCTTGGGTCCCTCAGAAGTAGATGGTGGAACATTTCTGAGCTGGAATGTTAGATCAATGCATTCACAAACTTTACAGCTATCTGTCAGAATTATTAATGCTGATTGAAATACACAGCGAAGGTCATTTAATTGTCGGAGACTGACTTGCTCACTTTAACAGTCCCACCTGGGTCCCTGACAATATAAGTAGCTACAAACTGTCTGTGTTCAAATAAAATACATGCACTCAGGTTTGCCATATCTTCTTTTCAACACACTTTGTTCTTTGAGGTAAAACAGAAGAAGCACGATCGTCTGCTCCTCCTTCAATGACCATGTTTTCCGACGATGCAGGCTTATTCTGCTTCAGTACACAGCTGCCATCCCATGGAAAACACAGAGCACTGCATGTCATCTGACCTCATGTCCAATGCCATCGAAACTCAGGACAGGTCGTCTTTAACTTATGGCTGTTAATGGAGTTTTATCAGAATATCCAAAGATGAAGATGCGTGTTGGACTTTCAGCTTCTGTGTTGTTTTGTGCATTTAAGCCAAATTTCTTTTTGGCTTAATGATTGATGATGGATCATGATTCACATGCATCAAAAATGAATGTAGGAGCTGATATCACATTTATATCTCATTTAATTCATATCACATACAAGGGAAATTATAGATCAGGAATATGTAACTCATTCAGGTTAATGTATGACTAAGAGGCTCCAGTTTAAAATCTCTTGACTACAACACCATCATAGACAAATGTTATGGTTGCATTGCAATGTCATGGTAGTGTGAACTGTGAAATAGAGCAAAAGATCTGGTTAGAGAATTATGTAATTTGTAATAAATTCAGATTTCCTGAGTAGGTGGTGGCTGTGCAGTACAAGGAACCTTTATTCAGTTATAACCACATTTACCAAGTCTAATGCTGCTGCTGCTGCATGGTAATAGTGGATTTGAACAACGTGCTACAGTACACATGTGTTTACTATATAACACATGCATAACTAAATGGATTTTCTCAGAATCAGATCTCTGTCTCTAACTGAATTAAACTACATTGTATTTGCAGGTTTACTGTGCACTGTTCATCCTCAGATTAATTTCTTAAATCCACCAGAATCAATGGAACCAACTGCTAATCACAGCTAATAAGACACACACATTCAGCAAAACCTTTCCCTGATCAATAAATGTTTATTCTCTGATGGTTTGCACCGACAATGCAGTAGAATCACATGCTGAATGATGTGAGAACATTGTTAATATGTATTCTGTTCTGTGTCTGCTTTAGGCTACCATGGCTTGTACTGTGAGGAGGAGTACAATGAGTGTCTGTCGGCCCCCTGCCAGAACTACGCCACCTGCAAGGACCTTATCAACGCCTACGAGTGTGTCTGCACACCACAGTTTGAAGGTATGTGTGGATGTGATTGAATGTGTGTGATTATTCTTAGTTTTAGACACGTTCTAGCTTCACAGTACACACAATAAGATGAGAAGTATACTTTGTATGTGTGTGTGTGTGTGTGTGTGTGTGTGCACTTGGGTACCAATCCAACAGTGGACCTGGTATTCATTACACATTCACTAACAAGGGACTTTTTGAAGGTCATACTTTAAATTATACTGAAGTCACGGCTAAGACCCTGATTTGTTACAAACTGAAGAAAGAATTACTTTAACAATCAGATGGACTTTATCATCTCGATGTGATTTCTTGAGTTTTTACATAAAAGTTGAAGCTGCAAGTGTGTGTGTGTGTTAATGTCTGTACTCAGCACTGCCCCTGCAGGCTAGAGCAGGGATTTGAATGACTCACTTGCATGCTCACGCCTTTTAAACACTCCATACTCAGCCGTAATATAGAGGGACTGATGCAAGGTTGACATTGTGAAGAAACCAGCCTGTTGAAACATAATTCATTGTTTTTGTGACAAAATATGTGTGTACAGGTAGACACTGTGAAATCTATCAGGACCCATGTCTGAAGGTGCGTTGCCAGAACGGAGGCCGATGTGAGAGCACAGGACTCAACGCCTCCTGTGCCTGTCCTCCTGGATACCTGGGTGAGCTCTGCCACGATCAGCCTGACAACCAATAGATCAGCTGCCTGTTGTTGATTTTCCACAAAGGATTCAATAAATAGAAAAACTAAAAAGATAAGAGTTGAGCATCTGATTCCACAAATATTTCTTTAGCGAAATAATAGCGACACATTACAATTCTGTAATTTGGCACCATTCTTGCACGAGATTTAACTGAACGCCACCTTTCTTGTTCCGTCAGGGGAGGAATGCGAGGTCGATGTCAACGACTGCGAGAGCAACCCTTGTCACCATGGAGGCACCTGCACTGACCAATCAAATGGCTTCACCTGTCACTGTCCACCTGGGTGGGTGGGGCCCAACTGCGAGATCCGTAAGTCATCCTGTCAGAAATGATCCGCCCAGCTATTAATCTAAACTGAGACCTGTGGAAAGCTGGATGTTTATGTGTGTGTGTGTGTTTTCAGACCTGCAGTGGAAGCCAGCCCACACTGAGGACTCTCTGACCAACATGCCCCGACACTCCCTCTACATCATCATCGGAGCGCTGTGCGTGGCCTTCGTTCTCATGCTGATCATCCTCATCGTGGGCATCTGCCGCATCAGCCGCATCGAGTACCAGGGCTCATCCCGCCACGCCTACCAGGAGTTCTACAACTGCCGCAGCATCGACAGCGAGTTCAGCAACGCCATCGCCTCCATCCGCCACGCCAGGTCAGTAACAGGACTTGTATACAAAGTATAAGTGTTGTTATGGAACAGTGGTGGCACACTTTGTGTATAAACGTCTGGTGTTGTCTGGTATTATTTATGTGTTCTCATTGTGTACAAATGTGGCCATTTTAATAATGTGATTTCATGATCGACAGAACAGTCTGAACCACAGACTGTTCATAAAGATGATGCATCTCCACTGCCTCCCACTATCCAGAAATGAAGCCACAATGTCCCAGATAGGAATGCTGTCATCTTGCACATTTGGACCCGGCGTCTTTTTGGAGATGTGGTACGGAGGTCCTGCCGATACACGAGCGTGACCATCACGTTCGACTGATAAAAACCAAACCTATCCAAAAAATAAACATTTGAAAATACATCAGTGTGATTTTTAATCACCTAAAATGACAGAAACCATTTTTGAGAAAAATCTATTTGTGTAACTCCATCCAATAACATGGAGGAGGCAGTATTTGTGACCAATTCTGCCAGCCTATATGTGGCTATCGAGACGATTAGGCTTCACTTTTGGGGAGTTGTCATGTCGTCCATCTGTATATTTAGTCTGTGGTTTAACTTTGAGGTGTAACAAGGTGGTGTGATTACCGATAGTACGTATAATGTAGTATCCAGTGGTAATTAAGCAGACATTCAGGATATCTTGTCCTCTGCTACATACATTTTTACTTTATTTTATAATATTCTTATTTTACCGATTCACTAATATTACAAAATCGTATCTGATGAACAGTTGGTGTCGATGCTTTCTCATTAGATTCGGCAAAAAGGCCAGGCCTGCCATGTACGATGCCACCCCCATCGCCTACGAAGACTACAGTCCTGATGACAAGCCGCTGGTTACCCTCATCAAGACGAAGGATTTGTAAAACACAACCACATACGACTGCACATGTACACATGTACACACACACACACACACACACACACACACACACACACACACACACACACTCACATGCATAATGGAAGTCAGTATAAAGTATTTAACTATTTCTTATGGAAAGAAACAACAAAATTAAATTGAATGTAAAAAAACCACACAAAAAAACATATTCTGTAGTTTAAAAAAAAAATGGAATTTGATACGTCTATTTTCCTGTCAAAGTCCATAATAAGGCTTTATTGTAGCATAAGAGCATTCTTTACATTATAAGTTATTGATGACGGGCGACACAACATCTAACCTCTGTGTGTAGGTGGAGGCAGAAACACAGGGGCCCACATTTCTTAGCGTTAAACTGCGACAGCTCTGACAACAGTTCTTACAGGTGTTGTAGAAATAGGTGCACTGCTCACAGGTGCATAAACTGTATCTTTTTTCTATATCTAAAATAAACTTCTGCTGTAGGTTGCCTTACTTCGTGCATGGTTAGATTTGATGTTCTCGGCATTATTTCAAAATCTTTTGTACTTGATTGTTTGTTGTTATGTTTTTGTTTTTTTTCATTGCATTGTATTTTTCTCTGTCGAGATTGTGCCAAATATTTCATTTGTTGTCAGTAGATCAAATACATCTATAAAATGCTATAGGCACTGAATTTTCCTTATTTTTAATACATACAGTATTGTCCTGTTATTTACATGCAAGTGTACGAATAGTAAAGAAAGTGGGTTTACTGGAGTATTGTCACCCTGCCAATGCCACTGTATGTACTTCAGTGATATTTAGGACAATAGGTAGTGTAGGTATATTTCTCAGTGCACAGAAACATAGTGGGTTTTACTCAGTCTACCTGTTTATCCCAATGTACAAATTCTCCTCTAGTATTGACAGTGTTGAATAGTTTCTGGATGACAGTTTCTCTGTTGGAGTGGAGGAGGGGGAGGAGGAAGAGGAAGAATGATAGGATGATGATATCTACTCCAGAATATTTGTGCTTCTGTGTTCTGCCAATGGAAAACTCTGTGCAGCTGTGTTGTTTCCCCCTCAAGGTCACGAGATGTTTTACCGATACGTTCAGCTAATCCTCTAATATTTTCTTTCTCTCGTTTTAAACACAGCAGCCACATGATTACCTATTATCTATGTTGAATGATATAAACAATAAAGAATCAAGTGAACTTAGACTACAGCAACTCTCCCGGTGTCTTGTGTGTTACCTGCTTTTTCTAAATGAGGCTAAAATTGCATGTGTACATATGTACAGAGAAATGTGATTTTATTATTGCAATTTTTTTGGGAGGGGGTATTTAGCCTTTATTGTGGGTAAGACATGCAGCAAAGGACCAGCTCGGAATTGATTCTGCAGCTGCTACAGGAGAGCTTCATCCTCTGTGTATGATAATTCATACGTCTTGATAGTTTGTTGCATTAAAATGTGAAACAAAAATATCTTAATATTGCGTAATAACTGTCTTAATGGTTTAGTTAAGGTTTACCATGTGTTGTTTTCAACACCTGTTGCTGAGGAAAAAGTAATTCTGGTCCAATACTCAGCTCCAATAATTCAAACAAATAGCATCAACTTAAACTGATAAATATGAAGATATTTTTGGGCTGAAAAAAAAAAATAAATAAAAAAGCTAATTCTCAAGAGTGTCTTCTTTTTGTTCCAAGTTCCAAGGTCGTAGCCACCAGACAGAAGCGTCAGCCGTGGGAAAGACAGTTGATGGAATGTGAAGAACCTCAGTGACCTCAGGCTTTATCCAGATGTTCCCCATGCAAACATCTCTAAATACAGAGCGCTGAGTCATGTCGCTTAACACACTTACATACGTTCATGTGCACACACACATACACACACACGCACACACACACTGCAGGTACAGCAGACATTACTAATGGGTCTCAACTTTGCTTATTGTTGTCTTTGGTGGTCTTTGCCCTGTGCCCTTCAGGGTCAGACTCTTTTAAAGCCTGCACCCTGATCCACGGAGCAGTTGTGTGGTGCTTTTCTATTTGTCAGAAACAGGGTTAGAGCATGAACAAAATGTTGGCAGCAATAAAAATAATTCCTTCAACAGTTTCCGTGAAATAATGGATGGCCCTTGAGTATATTCCCAGACCCGATAACAAGGTCACTGCGAACCAAGCACAGCTCAGAATGATGTGAGCAACTGAAGGTTTTTGTTACAACTTGTTTTTGAAGATTCTTGTGGGCTTGACTGTGGCAGCTCTCCATCCACCATCCACCGCTGCCTTCGAGAGACTCGGGAATTATGTGAACAGAACATTCAAACTAATCACGGTTTTATTGCCACCAGTCACACCAGTCGCCGCCTGCCATGTCATTTAAGTCCGGATTTATGTGATAATTTACATTTTCACTGCGCTGTGCTGGCAACACGGGTCTGCATGACTAATATTCTGAGCATTTGAGTGCTCTTTTAAATGTACTATATAATTATAAGGGTGGCGTTTGGGTTCCATCTGAAAAATCATTAATTTTCATTAATTTAATATGAAAATTGCATATATGTGTGTGTTTTTATCACATCTCATCAGTAGCTTTAACTCGCTTCATCAGAGTCTGCGCTGGTGGCGAATGAGGATGGAGCCGCTTTAGCTCGTCCAATTGTGAGTCTGTCTCAGCTGTCAATCATGTCATCATATAGCATCAAACTTACAACCATACTTGAACATGTTAACATAGGTCAATATGAGAAGAACTTCCTAAAAATTACAGAAACCAAATTTGAGAAAAATAGATTTGACATGTACCATCCACTAAAATGGAGGAGGAGGCGTGGTTTAGGACTTGTAGGGGAGTCGTCAACCAGGGGAGTTTTTGCTTTCGCAAAGATTTTGAGAGGGCAGTCGTGTCATCCATCTTTATATCCTGTTAAAGAACCTCAAACTAGAGTCCTGGCCCATTCTGCGAGGTCAGAGTTGGAGGAGGGATGTACCTGTCTGCGCAAGGGGAGGAGCTATGGAGGGAAGGTTGTATTAGGTGTTGGCATTACCAGCTGAATCCCTTAGTTTTAGACAATATGGCCATGCACCAGTAAGTCTCTTTCAGTCTATTGTGTCAATTTACACTGGTGGAAAATATCTAATTAAAAATGCTTCGTTTGTGTACTTAAGTCGATTTGTTAGTTATTTGAGAGGAATTATTCTTTTTAGATTTTATTTTGCAATATCGAGCGCCGCCTTCCTGACATCATGACAGAATGTTTGAACTTTGTAATTAATAATTTATGACGTGTTCAACTACATGCAGCATCTATTGCACATCTGTCTGTCCTCACATGCAGCTCTCACTGAGGTTTCTACAGTTTTATTTGTCTGCTAAAAGGATTTTTTTTAGAGGGGGGTAGGGTAGTTTCCCCTCACTCTTGTTAAACTCTGTGAGGCAAGTTGTGATTTGTGAATATGGGCCATAAAAATAAAAATTGATTGACTGATTAGTTGAGTAAAGCATGTGTGCAGTTTTGCCACATCTGCCAGCGTAAGCATCATGTGCAAATCATAGGTGCAAATGCGATGTGAGCTGAATTCCACCTCAGGCTCAAGCCAAACTTGGCACTGCCCGCTTGACGCCTCAACTTTCCCACAGCAAGTGAACGCGGCACGTTGCTCACCGTCACCACAGCAGCCCGGGAGAGCAGGCAGCGCCACCTGCCGGTCAGCCCTTTGACTGCAGCCAGGCGGAGCAAACCCATCGTAGATTGTCGAGCAGCGCGGAGCCTGGAGGACACACAGTGGAGCCGTGGGAGCGAGCAGATGTGAGCCGGAGGACCGGAGGACAACACGCTGCAGCACAGACGGACAACCCGCGATCCCGCGAATATGTGGCAACCAGCGACGGACCGATTGCAGGTAAGAGAAGTGTGTGTGTCTGTGTGTGTCTGTGTGGTTGTGTGTGTGTGTGTGTGAGAGACGTGTATTGTCTACTGAGCTCCACACTCACACACTGTGCATGGCTGCAGCCCGGAGACACCTCCGTCTCTCGCTCGTCTTTCTTCTGGAATCTGTCGCTGTGTCCTCGGCGCCTCGGTTCGATCTGCCCCCCCAGCTGCATTTGAACGCACCTTCTCACGTTACGCAAGCACCGTGGGCACCGTGCAACAATGTGCACCCCCCCCGCCTGTCCCCCCCCCGTGACCATCCGCCGCTGGAGGTTTTTTCTCCAAATGTCCAGTAGATCCAGATGTGAACTGGATGTTCGTGGCCCACAGGCCTTCTCCCCATCCGACACTGGACCTTCCCACCAACCTGAGTGCAACTGGAGGCCTCCTCCTCCTCTTCTTCCGTTGTCACTCTTTACTTCTCCCCCACGTTGCCACATCAGGATGCTCTCCCTCCATTAACCTTGCATGGAATCACATTTTTTCAGTAACCTGTTAAGAAATGGACACACACACACACACACACACATACACACACACACACACACACACACACACACACACCATCGTTAATGACACGTAGTTTGATATCCAGGGGCAAGCCGCGCAACGAGCCTGGCTTCACGTCTCCTGCACGCGTAATGCTCTCCAGATGTTCGGCCTCTGGACTGCCTGCCAAGTGAACTTGCACAATCCCCCCCCCCCTGCCCAGGCGTCAAGAAGATGGAATCACGAAGTATTATTATAACCGAGAGAGGGAGTCCCGGTGTGTCCTCCAGTGTGGTGTTAGGGGCCGATGTAAAGACATTTACTTACACCCTCAACCAGCATGGTCCGTTATAAATTGGCCTATAACTGGTTATGACCAAGAGCCATGCTTTATTTGTCTCCTAGCAACTTCAAGAGCTATCACTCAAGTACCAAGGTTCTAGAACTTGTAATCGAGCTGCTGTTGGTTATGGGTTGGGGTTAAGCCATTGGTTAGGGTTTGGTTTATATCATGGTTTAGGGTTCGGATTAGACCATGGGTAAGGGTTCGGATTAGACCATGGGTTGGGGTTGGGGTTAGTACTTGGGTTAGGTGCTAGTTAGTGTTACATTGTCTTGATGAGTCCCTCTGCCTCGTCCGTCATCTGGCCAGCTGAAATAGGGAGTCAAAGACAAAGGGCAGATATCTAACTCAACACAGTTAACATCTATCTCACTTATTCCCCTGGCTTGTTGTTTATCTATTAATCTGCATAAAACAGCCACATGGACAGCCATGTGGTTTAAATCCGTACAGAACAGAACAGAAACTCACAGCTGCTTCAAACCTATTTGGAAAGTCTGTCCAAATAGGTTCACTAGTTATCCTGTGTTCCTTCACTGGACATTGGTGATATTGTTGCAGTATTCAGGTAACTACTTGCACACATTACAGCTCCATAAGAGTGTTGGGTATTTAAGGAGTAAGTGCACATGTTGTTGTATTCAGTCTAATCTCTGGGATCATATCTGACTGAAAGCCATCATCAGTTAGTGTGCAGTCCTGTTTATGAATCCCTCAAAACTTTATAAACTTCATGTTAGCAACTGTAAACTTGCCAAACCTTGAATATCATGTGTTAGCATTACACGGATTTCTCGAGACCTCTGCCAAAGGGCAAGATAAGAACCTTCCAAATTAGCATATAGTTGCTCTATGAGATTCAAAAGAATAGATCTTTTGTTTGTTATGTATGTAAAACTTGGAAGGTCCGAGGTTTTCTTTAAAGGGGATATTCCACCATGAAGAAGAGTTTGGTAGAGTTCAGGAGTGCAACTCTGTCCGAAAACTGTTGGAGGGTCTTTCAAGAAAAAATAACCCTGATGATGTTACCATGCGTTTATGTCATATAGGACTCTCACACTTGCAAATAGCGTTCATGTCCACATCCCAATTCTAATGACTACTGGGAAAGTCAGAATTATTTAAAAACTCTGGTCTATCTGACTTTGTGTTTCCTAACTCAAAGTAGCTGGAAATTGAGCCGAGGTTCCTAATGTCAACCAAAGATTGCTGTTAAATAGGGGTGTGACAGTGACTGCATCACAGCAGTTACACTATGGGACGCCTACCACGGAATTGAGCTCATCACTGCCATTTTTTGCGTTTTCTGGTGGAAGTTACAGGAGGGTATATGGTTTGTTTGTGTTGGTGTAACACAATGTATGAGCCGAGCCTGGTCTTAGGGGGTAGTAGTATATGCTGACAGTGCTAGAGTGGTGAGTCACAGCTACCAGACATTCCAGAACTGCGGTATTACGGTGAACTGCCCTATTGTTAACCCCAAACGTCATGGACATTGTGTTTTATCGTCAGTGCACTGTGACCCTCTCTTGACCAACTCTTATCTTGAGTTGAGTTGTTGAGTTGTATGCTGGGACATGTAGGATCTTGCTTTATGGAGGTGCGATACTAAATGTATGAAAGGGAAAAAGTAGATTTGTATGTTAAAAGAATTATTTCTGTTGGTAACCAACACTTGGCTCACATCGGTGTAGCTCCTGGAGAACAGCTGTGGCCCAAAAACGGATAAGGAGCTTGGCATGTTTCTGCTGTACCCTGCAAAACTGAATGATGAACCACTGAATGGCAGTGTTTAACTTGATGGATGACTTGGTATTAGCAACATGTACCCAGGCTACAATAGAAAGCATGAATAGGTCCACATGGACTGCCAGGATCTTTTGGATGAGTGAAAAAAGGTTCCAGTTTAAAATAATCTGTTAAAAAAAGGACAACCATTCAAGTGGTCATTAAACAATATAGTCACCTGGCCATTTCCTGCTTAGTAACCATGACAACCATCCTTTCAGCTTGTATCCTTTGCCTCTTCTGATTCCGGAACGGTGGTGTTTTCTGTAGCTGAATCCGTGAGGTGGCTGATGTAGAATTTACTCTTGTATATTATGTGTTGTGTTTTGTTGTTTTCATTCACTATGGCACCCGTCCACACTTGTGCTGTCCTCTGTTGCCATAGCAACACCTGATGTCTTGCTGCATTTGTGTCTCACACTCGGTAAGAGGAGGATGGGGGTTGACGGAGGCGGTGGGGGGGGGGGGAGGAAATACAGGTCATGGTGTTGGGAGTTACGCAGTACGGGTGGAAAACTGCTTTTACACTGAAAATTAAGAGGTTCTGGAACCAAACTGTGCTGTGATGTGTCGGTGATTCATTTAGCCTCTTCTCCTTTTTTCTCTCTCCTTTGTCCGTCCTTTGTGTCTATTTCTCCATCCATCCTACATCTCGCTGACCATATCCCTCCGTCAATTTTAAGAGGCCACTTTAGTTTAACGGCAAATTGCACAATATGCGGTGATCTGCACACAAAATCACACACGCATATGCAAGTTTACTTCCTTTTTGAATATCCCTAGGGCTAACTTGTATTCTTTTCCTGCTGTCAGCAGCTCTTTCTTTAGCAATGGTTTCCACTTTTGATGCTTTAATGTGTTGTGGACACTGACAAACACGGCTGGGCGACTGTGACAGTGCAGAAATAGCTGACTGAGGTCAAACAGTCAAAACCAGACCCATCTTCGTCTTGTTTCTGTGGGCCATCTCTGCCTTACTTTATTTGTTTCTATGTCTGTCTGTCTCTGTCTGTCTGAGGTGGCTCTCAGCCTCAGCTATGCTGTTGAGACTGTGGCCTCGGTGGTAAAAGGAAATCACGGCAGACCAGCACAATATTGTTCATGTGCACCCTAGAACCTTCACACCAGGATCACTACCGTGCAGACTCTAGCTACAAATGACCTCAAAAGCGCAAGATGGTGCCACTCGTATCTGGAAAAAGTATTGCATATTATGAACATACTGCACTATGATCTGTCTGACAGTGGATTAATAATGGTACACATGTAAATGGACCATTCTTTCTGACATAGTGGACCATGTTTTGTCATTCGTAGATCCCTTTTCGCATCCCTTGAATACGTGTAGACAATTTAAGAAGTTGTGGTGGGTTCATTGTTTACGTCAAAGAGACTGCCAGACAGAGATGGCTGCCCCCATGCTGAGGTTTGGATACTTTAATACCCACTTTGCCCTACAGAATAAAACCAACCAATCATAACATATGATCATCGACCTTCTCCCTCCTACATGCCCGAACGCTCCAATCACAGTTAAGGTAAAAAGAAAAAACAGGTTTTTGCTTTGCATGGGGACCTCCCACAGTCTCCCCAGCCCATTCAGGCATATTTCCTCTCGTAAACTGTGCCAGGACCAGAAGGGGTGGTTGTAAACGCATAGAGGGACAGCCGAGGAAGTCACACTGTTCAGTCTGTCACCACACAGGGAACTGGAGGGGGAATCCTACTTCTGGCTTTAGGAAGTAATTGAAACCACATGCAGGACCAACCTCCTCCTGCTCCACCTGTGGACCACAGCTTTTACTCCCTCAGTATATACAGAAAGAAGAATATGTTGGTGTACGACTAGGTACAAACAAGGGCAGAATAGAAAAATGACGCATGTTTTTTTCGTCTGAAAGTAAAGTCATTGTTTGGAAAGACTTGTTTTGTTGATTGAACAAGATCGTCTGATATGTAACTCAAACATTTTTGCTGTCTACTCACTGGCCAATGGCACCACTGAAGAAATAACTCATTCTACGGTCTCCCACTGACGGAATATTTATATGCGGGCTTGGTGATGCTGCTTTTATTTCTGTTGTTTTAAAGGTACCCTGTGGAGTTTTTGGCCACAAGTAGCTCAATTGGGTAATGTTTATATGACTTTATTCCCCTCTGGCTAGTGGCTTGTGAGTTCACTCATGGATGCATGAGATAAACATTCCTGCCAGTGGTTTCTTAATATGCTGCTGAACAACAGGTGGCAATAACAGACCAACGTTCGTAGAAATACACCACCAGAGGGAAGACGTCTCCTAGCAAGCAACAATGCGAACAATGCAGGTTTATTTAATTTTTTTATATTGGCTTTACAAATATTTCCTGAGGAAGAAAAAAAATGCTTTCAATGTGTTTGTGGGACCTCAAGCATACACACAATTATTCTCGGTGTGTAAAACTAGATCTAAACTGTAGGAATGCTACACTATGGAAATCTTACCACCAGGTAAAACACTGGTGCTACTGATTACTCCAGACGTTTTACAAGAAATGACCTGTGTCAGCTCAGTATCTGTAGAGTGCTTATGCTTTGATCTTTAACGTTAGATTTCCCTGTTGGCAGCCTTTCTCTTGTGTCACATTTGAAGGCATGTAGATTAGAAGCGTTCCCTTCAGATATTGCCACCATCATCAGAGAAAGTTTGCAGATTCCCTCAGTCGTTACAGTTCGAACATTAACTTTTACCCTCATCTTCGAATGTGTGTTTGAAGTTTGGTTAAAAAAAGTGGAACGGTGGAACCATTGGGCAAGTCCTGTAATGGTGGGTGTCTGAACACCATCGTTAACTGAAAACTCCAAAGGGCACCTTTAAGTTTTGCAAGTGGTTGGGTGGGCTCTCGATGCTCTTTCTTCTTTAGCTGTGTATTACTGTCAAAAGAAGGATTATCTAATATACCACCGACCACATCGTGATATTTTGCTCTTTTTTAAAGCTCTATCACACACTAATTGTCATGGTTGGTCGTCTGACCACATTGACCAACCATAGTGTGGTTGTGGGGAGAGAGGGATTTCAGTTGTCGAGCCCAGGGTGGTGGTGGTGATACAGAAGTTGATGCATAAACCCAACATTTGTACCGACCACAAAGCAGTTGTATTTGTTCAGCTAGTGGTGATTTACTTATTCCCTACAGTTTTGTGGTTCTATTCTTATCACCATATATCACAATACCTTTTCTGTCAACATGGAAATTAAATGATTCTGATTTTGGAACAAGTCTGGCTCCCATATCAGGCTGGTGATTCTCTTTTGGAAATGACAAGATGAGATGTAGAACAGATGAGCAGATAACAAACAGATTTCCTACTGTCCTACTCCCTGCCAGCACCCAACAGACCTACAACATCTGGTTTGGAGCTCTGCAAAGTCTTTCATCTAGTGTGTCTGGGTTGCAGAATGCAGATGTTGCTCAGGCAGGTTAAAATATAGTTGAGAAACGGTTTTCGTCTTGAGGTCTGCAAGCTCCCAACAAATCTCACTTAACCATGTTTTGAGCTTTTAGGATAAACCAGTAGCCATTGACGTTTCCAAGGGGTGTATACTTTATTATTTCATTTTCAGACATAGAACATCTGCCCATATTACATCTGCTGGCTTCTGAAATTTTTTTTTTTCATCTGTTTTGTACAGTTTTGCCATGATAAAACCCCCATAATGCCTATTTTGCGTGTGTTGGTAGGTGTGGCAGAGGTCTGTTTCTACCCTGCTATGCAGTGCATGAGATTGACCTGAGAACTTCTGTCCTGTAAGAATGCTCCCTCAGGGGGATAGAAGTTTGACTTGCCATCTGTGACCTGTTAAGCTCATCACTGCGGGAGGCAAACTGCAAAAGACAATCTGCAAATGGCTCTCGTCTAGATTTCTCATGCACGTGATTGCGCACAAGAAGGGTTTTTCCCGGATTTGCATGCTTATAAATAAACAGTTCACGAATATTTACACCTAGATCCAAAGTATTTCAAATATTGTGCGATGTTTGTAGTTTTTTAATGCAGGCCCTGAGAAAAACTGAAATGTTATAAAACTCACAATGTTCGAGCTTTGGCAGTATAAGGCCTGAACTTTTTTCCTCCATAAATAAAGATGAATTACATGGACACTGGCAGCAGTGCATCAGTATTGATGTTTTTAGATGCTGCTAAATATGTACAACTATGTTGTTTTGACAGGGAATGTCATAATTTGTTTCCAAAATAGCAAATGCTCTGATCTGGTTTAGGACAAGTTGGAATATGGAAAGAGTGGCACTAACAACCTTTAAATGATGAGATGGAATGAAAGTGCATGTGAATTCAAAAACACATAGAGAAGTGAAAGTACATGTTTTATTCTGTGTAGCCCAGCTTCTTCATAATATTGACTGTTGTGATGGAAATTTGACCTGGTGAGACTTCTGCAATAAAAAGATTATAGAATCATAGTTTTTTAAGTATATTTTATTCCTTGCGAGGAAGGTCAGACAATTCTACAGCATAGGAAGAGCATTCTGCAGAGGGGATGACAAAGAATCAGTTGCAGGCGTGTGCTTTTTATGCAGATGCAGTGAAGAGATGTGTGTGTATGAAGAGTTGAACTACGTGTGTGTGTGTGTGTGTGTGTGTGTGTGTGTGTGTGTGTGTGTGTGTGTGTGTGTGTGTGTGTGTGTGTGTGTGTGTGTGTGTGTGTGTGTGTGTGTGTGTGTGTGTGTGTGTGTGTGTGTGTGTGTGTGTGTGTGAACTGAGTGAATAGTAAAATCCCAGGAGATAAGACACAGACACATGCTGAAGGCCTCCTGGCCGAGCCAAACCCTGACACAGGTTGAAGGCCTCTTCGAGGTCTTGGTGGGGGAGACGAGCACAGTCTCAGATTTGTGGCCGTGATGTCATCTTGGCAGTTACACAAACAAATAGTATGCATAAGCAGAGATAATACAGAGTGTGGTGTAACGGTAAAATGTTCCATTACACTGTAGAATGAAAACTCATCTGTCTGTTAGGGTTAGTCCTTTTTTAAGGTCACTTCAAATCCATCAAACTGGGGATCCACTCATGTGTGGACTCTGGAGACCCCCCCTCAGGTCCTTCTGTGACACTTGTCAGTTGCTAGGATGAACCAGCTGTTGCCAAACACCTGAGTTATAGTTACACTGAAAGCTCTGTAGCTGTTCAGTAGATCAACAAATATTTGAATTACAACCAGTTAAATATTCAACATGTAGAAGCTTAAACTTAAGTCAAACATCAGCTTGTTGCTTCGTACCGATGGAGATCAGACCCCTTAGTGTTGATCTACAAACAGTATTGTTTTTTTATAATCCTTGTGAGGAACATTGGTTTTCTTATGACTGAAGTCATTGTTTAGCATTTAGATGGTAATTGCAGACACAACCTTTGTCTTGTAACCAGCTCAGACATGGTCTAGCCCACAGCAGCCTCACGGTGGAGACAGAAAACCTGCCCGGGTTCAAGTTGTAGTCAGAAATAGAATCAATAACAGCAGTAACTTGATGAGGAGACTGTTGGGGATTGAGAAATAAAAACATTAAAAATTCAGTGAAAATATTATGAATAGAATTCCAGCTTTACTCCACGAGCGGCCATCCGCTCAGGCTTTTGCTCCTGGTGGGGGGTGGAGGAGTCGGGGAGCCCACCACAGGTCTCCAAACACCCCCCTGCCCCCGCCCCCTAAACTCCGTACTGGGGCCAGCCGCAGGAATGTGAGCCGCTGTCAGGAAGCTGTAAAGTGCTGACGCGGAGGTCAGAAAGCGTTTACACACATGTGGCTTTACTTTCACAACTCCATTTTACTTTTTCGCTGAATTTCTCTTTCATCTGCAGATTTTTTTTTCTTGCCTTGTCTGCCTTTCATGCCCCCCTTTCTCTAAATTATTGTTAGGATTAAATTAGTCATATTAGTCATGCTACATAACATGTCAGTGGTTTACACATATGATGAACACAATACCCTGGCAAACAGGATCCATAATTTTTTTTGGTGAGGACAAAGATAAGAACACATTTTCAAAACAATGATTACATTAACAGAGTCAAAGTATAATTATTATTATTGTCATTATTACTAGGATGATGGTAATGAAATGAAAGGCTATTATTTTTCTGATATATTTTGCAGAGCAAAGCATTATAATGTAGATTCTAGATGTAGTGGAGTTGGATTTAGAAACTGGACACCTGACTTGTGTTGTGTAGTTGATTGAGGATGGTCTGCTTGGCGTCACTGAACCAACAGAACAGCGAAGATTGATGATCAGCTGTATTGGCAGGATTCACAGTCTTCATCTTCTGAATATGTTGACCATCTGTTCTGTAAGAAAAGGACATCGTGCACGTCCAACATGGAAAAACTGTTTCGAAGCACCAGATAAGACAAAGTGAAATAGTGAATGGGAGCATTTGTAAAAGTAATCTGTACTTGCAGAGGAACGCCACATTAATGTATTTATTCATTATTATTATTTTAATTACACATTTCTACTACAGCATTGTGTGAAAAGCATTTTATTCTTGTCAAAACCACCTTGCTTCTGCATGGAGTTGTAAAGCCAGTTAAGACAAGATATGTGGTCCTTCCTTGTTGCAGGTAGAAAGGGCTCCATTTGAAAAAGGTCCTCCAGTGAATGCAACCCATCCTTGGGATATTGTTAGAGTCGTGGTTGTGAGTCGTGGTCGTGGTGGTGCATTATAGTTTGTCTGTCTGTCTTCACAGGATGGCAATGTTGACCTGTCAGATAGATCCTCTGACCTTGGTTCCATCAGAAGGTTGAGGTCTTAGTTACCTCAGCCAAGAGGGTTATGTTTTCTCCCCTATTGTTGTTTGTTTATTATTGTATTTTTGTCAGCAGGATAACGCAAAAACTGCTAAACAAATTTGGTGGAAGGATGGGACGTGGGCCAAGAAAGAACCCATACAATTTGGGTATTTCTCGTGTTTTGAGTGACATTTTCACCGATTTCCCACAGAATAATTGATGGATCTTAATGGAAAGAGGCATATTTCAGGGATGGATAATTTATTTTGTGTATTTTGGTGCAGATCCAAATAAAAAATCTGGATCTAGTGAATTCAAACCTGGTTTCATTAGAGGAGTTTTGGGGCATGTTCAGAGTTATACGCTCTAATGAGTGTCATCCGAGATTTTTTACTTGCATTTCTCTTAAAAGTTTGGGATGAATTACTATGAAATTTGGTTCCCACATAACGAATTCTAATGACTTAAGTGATTCCAGGTCTTTTCCTCTAGCACCACTGTGAAGATGACATTTGTACTTTGTTGCTTAAATGGATTGCCGTAAAATTTACCACACACATTTAGATCTGCATCAGGGTAAATTGTTATCACTTTAATGATCCTGATTTTTCATCTATCGTCAAAATTTGTTTGCAATACTTTGCTTCATGACCAAAAGTTCATGCTCGCTACTCTTGTGTTGACAGAGGCAGCGAGCGCAGTTCTCCCTCCTCCTGCTCCCAACATTCCCCTTTCTGCAGAATAAACCTCTTGCACCATCTCACTTACAGCCTTCATCCCCATTTTTCACCACTGAGATGTGTATTCTTGGTATTCATATATGTATGTTAAAGGTTAAACCTATGCTTATACACACTTATGATGGACAAAAGCACTAAGATAACAGTGTGTGGGGGGGTTGCAATTTTGAAGACTCCATCAGTGTTGACCACAGACAGTAAAGATGGACGACGTGTCTCCACTTCCTCCCACTAACCATACGTGAAGCCAAAATATCTCAGATACCAAAACTTCAATCTTGCGCATTTGGAGCCAGAGTCTGTGAAGAAGTGATCAGGGGATAGAGTTGTGGTGTCGATGTCCCGCCATTATAAGCTCTAGACCAATCACAAGTCAGAAAGAGCTGTTAATCCTGATGTTTTGAGTTCTATTGATCTAGGTTACTTATAGGTACAGTTAGTTATATATCAAATAACTCAAAATATAGTTATATATCAAATAACTAACTAAACCAAGCAAACCACCATGGGGCAAACAAGATGCTTTGCCTTCAGTATTGGGGAGCATTTGTCATCCATCTTTATATACAGTCAATGGTGTTGACAAGGAAATTCTAAATATTGAATCATAGGCATAAAGTTGCCTGCAACTGATTTTATTTCTTCTTACAGCAGTGTTTCAGTCTCTTCTTTCTTTCTTTCTTCCTCAGCACTTCCAGACCATGCTGAAAACAAAGTTGAATGTGCTGACGCTGAGGAAGGAGCCGTTGCCTACGGTGATCTTTCATGAGCCCGAGGCCATTGAGCTGTGCTCCACCACGCCGCTCACAAAGAGCAGGACCCATACTGGATTCAAGGTAGGATCACATGGGTCTCATAATCCCCCAAATCCAGCCCCGTGCCTGAACAGTAAACCTATAATAGCATTAATACAATCATAATCCAACTGTTTTTCCTTTTTCTTTTTGGACACCCAAGTTAGATTCGCTGCCACGTGCTACTCCACCAACACACTTTTTTGAAGTACACACTTGTATGTGTGTGTGTGTGTGTGTGTGTGCTCTGGCATGGATGCGTTTGTTTTCCTCCCTGGCTCTGCCGAGTGTCAGATGTAGCATTTGAACCAATGAGCCGTTGGACTCGCAGTCTTTTCTCTTTTCTCAAAACAGAAAACAAACACGACTACAGATTAAAATAGCAGCAACGTTCTGTTATACACACAACACTCCCCCACCATGTCACTGAGTGCGTCTTTGTGTCTTCGCCTGCCTTATGCCACAGCATTGTAACAATAACAAATAAAGTGAGATGACTGTGGTCACAGAGGAGACAACTTCAAATGGCTGTTTGGGTACGAGGATTTCGTTTTTTGTACTTGGAATGTTGTGTTTGGTCAGTTACGCTTTACTGTTAACAAGCATGTCGGAAAAGGAGTTTAAGGTTTTTCAACTTATCCTTAAATAAACAAAACATTTCATAGCTAGTTACCCAAAACACAGACAAAAAGTCATTCCCCCTATGACATAATTGCCAAGAAACACACACATGGAACACACAGTCCCCACGTTTATTGGATCAGTTTACAGAAGAGCTAACAGAAACACACCCAGACGTATGCTGTAGAGATATTTATATGCATATATGTGTTGGAAAACAAAAATGTTCTAAGAAAGCCAAGAGGCCAAAAGTGCTGAGTTCTCATCAGCAGCACTTCCCAAAAACTCCAGAGGCTCAAATGAAAACATGAAGTGAAAGTGAGTAAGGCAGCCTTTATTGGTAGAGCAGAGAAGTTTGGTCTGTGGTACACATTCAGACATGGAGACACGTATGTTATCCAGCAGGGTTTTCATTGGCTCACAAGTAGTGATGTTGTGATACAGCTACCAGCAACAGAAAGGCCTCCTATGCTGCTGAAAATGCGCATATGCCAGTATGCAAGTCTATTTACTGATCAGATACCACGTCTTTGAAGTGAATTGGTTTCACACAGTTAAAACTGTAATTGTCCTTCTTCAAAAATCTGTTTTTCTTCTTTGCCAGCAGTGCAGCGCCTCTGGCAAGTTATGTTGTAGAGCAGTGAATATGTTATTTCCAGTAATGTAGCATTAGCCCGAGCTAACGGACGTGTCAGTAATTTGGTCATATTTCGTGCTGGAAAGTCCCAGAAGTAGAGCGAGAACTTGATAATAAATGAAGTTCTATGGCATTAATTCTCTTCTTCAGAGGGTTTAACCTGAGCCAGCCCAAACAACAATGACGGAAATCAACACTTCGATGTTTGGTATCGGCCCAAAGTCCAGGTTTCGGAATCTGTATTGAGAAGGAAAAATGGTACCGCAACATCTCTACTCATAAGTAAATCAAAGTGGGAGAAATTGCCCCCATACATACACACACACACACGCATACGTACGCACGCACGCATGCACGCACACACACACACACACACAATTTAGCAAAGATGTTTTAACAGAAATCTATACTAAGGTCAGTGAGCTTATGTCCGGTCTCAAGCTACCGACTCATCAGTATCCCCATGTTCAGTGTGTCATACTTGGTTTCTGGTTATATGCTCTTTTTGTGTGACACATTTAAACTTAAGATCTAAACTTAACAGTTTAATGATTCACATTTCTAGTGTAAGGCAACAGAGATATGCAGCAGCATCTCGTATTATCCGTCTGGCTATCGCTACTGTGTTAAGATAAATATTGATGTATTGCCACGGTGAACACTGCACATAGATGAACTTGGTTTCCTCACTGTCTAGTGTGAATTCCACCCTCCGCTCTCTGCCTGCTCCTCACTCTGCGCCGGCTGCTCTTTCCAGCATTGCCGCAAATGCCAAAGCCATGTTGCCATGGATACCACTACAGCTATTCAGTAGAATACCAGCCACACGCACCAAAAAATCCATTTCCCTCATCTGTCTGCGACCTCCTCATTTACAATTCTGTCTGCCTCGCCGCATGCATTTGTTGGCCTGTGTATTCTATCTTGTGTAACTCACTGTCTGAGTCACTACCTGCCTGTCTGCATATCTGTCTGACCACCTGCCCCAGCACCTCTGCTTCCACCATCAGACCTCAAAGAGACATTATTTTCTTTTCATGGGAGAAATTTCATGGTAAAAAACTTAGGAAACAGTGGTCTCATATTGCCTTTCTCTCCCCTTTCGTGATTGGCCTTTATATAGTGCAATATGATCCAATATATTATCCTCATGGTCTAGATTCCCCGTCTTTCATTTCTCACCCGTCTCCCTCATTCTGCTTTCTCCCAGCCCCCAGGTGTTGTCCCAGTTTGCAGGCAGGCAGGAAGGCTGTCCGAGGGCCGCTGAGCCCCTGCCAAAGCTAACAGCTAGCAAAGGATGAAAGGCTGCCTCTCATTGCCCTGCCTGGCCTGCTGCTGTCAAAGTGGTCCACTTCACGTCCATTGAGAAAAGATAGTCAATGCTCTTTAGAGCCGTGCCAGCTCCACAGTCGTATGCAGTGACATTATTATTATTTTGGAGACTGATGAAAATACAACTCAGCGGCTTACCGGTGACTTTGTTGTGGATGAAGTAAATATTTTTTCTTCATTTTCAAAGGGTAAAAAATGAAGAATTACCAACACATTCACACTTAGGAATGAACAGTTAGGTTAGTGGTTGTATTCACCTTTAACTCTCTGCTCTTGTCTCTTCAGAGTCCTGTTTTCATTATTTTCGGGCGTCACTAGTTAAATTAGGCTTATAAAAAGTAAATAAAAATGGTAGACTGTTGGTCTGCAACCTGTACAGTGACCAGCAGAGGATGCCTCCAATGGTTTAAAAATGGAGCCCATTTCTATCGTAGCCTGAGAAAATATCTCCACTTCTATCTCAATTTATAACGTCAGTATTTCCCTAAGAGGTTTATGATCTTAATCGTAGCTTCTTCAATACAGCATGATGTTCATTATATAAACGATGGTCCCATTCAGAGTAAAATAGCATATAAAAGAGGATATGCATTAGGGCGTGGATACCGTGTGATTGACAGCTAGTACTGTCCAATGAACTCTGAGTCACACAAGATGGCCCAACCAAAATACCAAACTCAAGGCTTCAAAGTGGCAGTTCACAAACCGAGGGGGGATGTCATGATGGCTTGTTACCATGGATACAAAGTTGAAACTCCTCTGTCAAAATTCTGCTAAAAGGTCATATTTGTGATTCAATTGTTGAGGGTAGAGCTATCGTGATAACCCTTTCATTTCTAAAGCAAAATTGCAAAAACATACTCACTGCTATGCCCAGAGTAAAATGAAAAAACGTCAGCCCTGTCTTGCGATATGCTTGACAAGTATTGAAAGTATTTCCTCAAAAAAAGGTATAGAAATATAAAAACTTTGAATTGGTATCTGAATGCATATTGATTATGATGCAATCTAAATATTTGCTGTTAGTGTTTTGGCATTAGGTCCTCACTCAGAGAGGGAAAGAAGCTCGAGATGTAGAAAGAAACGGCCAGAGATTTGACTTTAAGCTGTGACTGGCAGAGATTAAACTAAGTACTGTCGCCAGAATGGGACTAATAGGCCTTTGAAAGATGGTACAGTAGAAAAGCATTGCTTGTAGTCAAGTCCATGATGGCTGAATTCCATTTTGCTGCTTCAGTGTCAGGCTCCTGGTGCTGGGCTGGGCTGGCTCACCTGTCACCCTGTCGTGACTTTACTGGGACACCTAAATAGGGCTCAGCCATTGCTAATGTTATCAGTAGCATGTGTGCTCTTACTGCTATGACAAGTCAAAATGTCTGCATATCGTCAGTTACAGTCCAAGCTCGTCTGGCTCTGTTTCTGCTGCTGCTTGGCACAATTTCTCTCATGTACAGTTGAACCAAACCAGCGACAGAGCGTGATTCTCCTGCACTGACGTCATTCACACTCGCAGCGCAGGGCAGGCTGGTCCTACCATGTCTTTATCTTATCTGTCAGGCAGAGAGGCTTTTTGTCCCTCTCTAATTGGTATGCTGATGTCAGTTAGTGTGCTATGCGTACCGCCACTTCTCTGGCGAACAGAGAACAGAACGCACAGTGATGACATTTATATGATAAGTAACCTCCAGGGTGAGATGACCGGTGCTCCCAGTTCCCTGCTAAATGTGAATGTCTGTGCTTGAGTCTGAGGGCAGCCTTTTTTCACATCAGGGTTTTTGGACATTAGCTTGCTTTGTCATCTGTAATAGTGTTCAACATTTTCCAGGTTGTGTCTTCCCAGCTTGAGTAGTTACCGCAATTTTCTTCTCGGACCACATAGCTAATGGGAGCAGCAGACAAGGGTCAGTGTGACCACACTTAGGACAATACTCCTCTGAAATAGAAAAATGTATAAAATGCAAAGTGAGTTTCCTGCTCCCTATCTGTTTACCGTTGCAGAATATTTGTGAGCATCAGTCCAGGGTCACAGTGAATACAAGGACAGATGTGTTGTAAGGACTTTTAAATACAATAGCTAGCTTGCATGCTACTGTTCTGTGTCTGTAGTGTAGTTATAATAACCATATGTGCAGAGGGTATTGCTATCTGTATCAGGACTTAACAGAAAGTTTGGAAACAAGACAATTTAATAATTTAGAAAGTTGAGGATTTATGTTGTAAGCATAATTTAAAGAATTGCTGCGCGAATGTGCTAGTATGAAGGTTGAGCGATGTTGAGACATACCAGGGCCAGTGCCTGCTGTGAATTGAATGCTTGTCACGTAAATGTGCTGCGTGAAAGCGGTGCCGTGTTTATAACGAATTCGACCTGCCTGCAGAGGATGGTAAAAACGTTTCTATGATTTAACAGGCCAGAGACATAGGTGAAATGGCTCCAGGTGGTCAGTCTGATTGTGACAGATGGGTCAATGTGTTTGTGTAGGAGAGGAATGGTCGAGTAAATGGTCTGTATTCATGTAGAGCTTTTCTAGTCTCAATGACAAAACATTTTACGGTACAGCTTTGCTATTCACCCATTCAGGCACACATTCATGCAGTGCATTTATGTGTAGTACTTTCTCTATCACACCTCACTCACAAACTATCAGCACACGGAATGGGGCAGACTGAGGTTGACCCACTGACCCTCTGGTCTGTGGACGACCCACTCCACCTTCTGACAGCTGAGAAGAGTGGCATGAGGGCAAATACCACTGCAAACTGTTCGACCAAGAAGCGAAGGTGTAAAAACAATAGAGTTACAGACTTTTTTATGTTGTGTAAAAAATTTATGAATATATTATGAAAGTGTGATGGAACCAGTTAGACTGGTGCCCTGTCACAGGGCCCCTACGGTGCTTTCATTTTGTTTAACTTAAACTTCACTTTGACAGGGCTCCCAGGGTGCAACCTTCTTTTTTTTGTAGGTTCAAATCTTCCCAGTACCACTAAAATGTTCTCTGTTTACTTATGTGTGACAAGAATCACGATGGCCTGATAAACATAGAATGTCTCTGGTGGGAGTATGAGCCATAAGCTGTGGCGCTGCTGTAACATATGTACAGTGTTACACAAAACCTTCTCTGTGCAAAAATCTGGACGGGATAAACCCCAGTGTGCTCTGTGGGCTGATCCTGATGTACCCAGTACAGGAGGATTTGACTAAACACCATTTGTTACAGCATCAAATAGTGTATTTAAAGTAGTACTTGCAATGCGAATGTTTGTGGGACAGGAATTAAAAATAAACTGACTCCAGTGTCTCAAGAGCGAAGATCTCAGAGCAATTTATGACCATCGTTGAAATATGGAGAATTTTAACCTATAGTGGGCTGTATGGACAAGGCTGTGAGGGGTGAAAAAGCTTCTTTCATTTACACTGAGGTGCTCCTGTCTTGACTTACATTGCAACACTCGAACTCTGTTTTGCGCATTAACACACACACACACACACACACACACACACACACACACACACACACACACACACACACAGCACCTTCTTCTCACTGCGCAGAACAAACAAGCAAATACTCACAGAACGTTCAGAAAAAAAGCCCTCATCCATCTTTGCATGCCGTGGCAAGCGGAGCCAGCTGTACTTTGCTGATTCAATAAGTTTAGAGGAATGTTAACAACCTCCTCAGGAATGCTGCGTTCCCAAGCAGTGGATTTCCAGTCATGTTGGGGGATCCAGACGCAGGGGCCTACTGAGGGAGAGCGCCTGGGTAACCGTTGTGTTCAACAGCGGGACACTTGTGTTTTAACGTTAGAACATGCTGTAGCATTTTTGTGTGTGACTCAGTAACTGTCTTTATCCCAATTTCATGGAACTGACTTCAAGCTGAAATTCATTACAGATACTGTGAATATCAGGTAATAAAAATAGAATGAATATTGACCGAGACACCATATGTGCTTGGTGAGTAATATAAACTTGTCAGTGCTTAAGGGATTAATATTGTGTAATGTTGGTCTAAAAAATAAGTTTTAAATCACATTTACAAATGTTCAGATAATGAATATACACCGATTGGCTACAGCATTACAACTGGTTACCTGTTTTAATGAGGAGGGGGAATATGCCAATCCCGTCCTAATCTTTTGAATATTAGCTGAATCACAAGTCTCACAAAGGATAAGTATCACCATTGCCGACCCACGAGGTTCTGATTAAAATTTTGAAATATATTCAGGTTTGGGCCAGGTTTGGTTGACTTTTTTTTTATACTGCATGTGCTTTTTATCAGGGAAAACATTAGGTTGGTTTATGGATAGAAATAGCAGTGTACCCCTCTGGATAGGGTCAGGCTAGGTGAGCTCTTCTCTCAGGCTCTGACTGGTTTGGATAGAAGTATTAGTTCGAGCCACACTCAACTGCCATGGACAAATCTGATATTTGAGGTAAAAACAAAAACAATCACAGTGTTTAATCATCTCGCGCTAGTAAGAAAACAATACAAAGTTTGGATGGAGAGATCTTCGATATCACTGAGAGACAGACTGTGTTTTTGTCTGCAGCTTAAGAGAAGCTGTTGTCCTTGGATCGGTGTCTGGGAAATTGCCTAATGCTGAAACGACAAGTTCCAGAAGTGTTGCTAACTGTTTGTACCTTCACATCACAGTGTGTTCCCAGACTGCTTCTGATCCAATGGGACCAAACTGCTTTCCTTGTTCTGCTCTCAGCCCCTCTTTCCTGTCATTTCAGCCCCTTTCTTCTTCTTCTTCTCTATCTACGTTGCCAAAGCTCCTCCGCAGGGACAGGTATCTCTTCACTGATTCCTCCAAGTCTCTCTCTTCCTCCTCCTCCTCCTCCCCTTTTTCCCATACCTCCTTTCTTCTGCTGATAGCTGAACCAGCTGTGGCCCGAGCAGCCACAGCAGCTGCCCTAGCTCTACACCTCTTATACACATGCATGCCTGTGAGGTTACACGCACACACAGAGACAGACACACAGACGGTGTGTGCTGTGCGTGAGTGGACCAGGATGTTACTGTCTTTCCCCCCCCCTGGTTTGCTTGCTGGGCTGCGGATGTTTTTTTTCTGTTTCCCTCTGTGTATCCCTCACTTTCTTCAGTGTTCCTTTGCATTAAACTTCCTTTTTATCAGCTTCTCTGCCTATTTTTCACATCTGTTTACCGCAGGAAGTTTCTCTCTCTGTCCGTCTGTTTCTCCTTCGTTCGTTGCATAATTGCGGTTTATCAGGCATTGTTGAGTTTTCATCCTGTGAATCATCAGAAAATGTTAAATGTTAAAGTCTGTCCGCCTCATTCATCATCAAACTCAGACCGGATTGAAGCTGGCATGTGGTGGTGGCAGAGTGACTGTGTTGGCATGCATGTACTGCAGCATGGTTGCAATGACTCAAGTCCTTTGCAGTGTTACAAACACGCAGATAAAGGACTTAATGAGGCATTTGCACAACCTGTCTGATTATTATCATACATGTGTCTTCGAACAATATTCAGATTCATGATCTAATGTGTTTCCAGCCAGACATAGAAGTTGGTGGATATTTTGCAGGGCTACAGATGCACTCATTGAAGAATTGGTGGAAAATTACAATACAACCATAATGCAGGAAAGTTTTCAAAATCCGATTAATAAGTATCAGGGACATTTGCGTCTGAGTTTTAACACTAATTTCAGGGACAGCTGTATTTCTCAGGATGTGGGTTGAGATTTTTCTGGAGTTGTGGATTTTTCCCTTTTACGTATAAAAAGATTTGTACCACTCTTGTACCTGTACTGTAAATCTGAAGCTCCATTTGCAGCTGATTAGCTGAGCTTAGCATTAAGACTGGATAACTGCTCACCTGGCTCCTCAAGCTTGCACTTTTAACGATCACTATTTAAGAGGATAAATAAAACTGCTGATTTTGTACGAATAGGGAAGTGTAAAATCATTGCAGCTTAAAAGAGCAGCTTCCGATAAGTTGGATTTGTTTTGTATCTGGTCCCTGTTGGTCAGTCTTTAGGCTAAGCAAACCAGCTGCTTGCTGATGCTCCTTATGTAAGTAAATCCTCTCGTACCAACTTAAACTTTACTGTTAACTTCTTTTAACTTTCCTTAAGGCTATAAACTGTAGCAATCTGACGACTTCAGCTGTCTTTTCTGTGCCGTGCGACCTTCTCCTTGCAGGTCTGGCGGCTCATCGAGAGTCTCCCAATCGAGGAGTTAGAAAGAATAGAAAATGACAATAACCTCCATAAACCAAGAGTCAGTAATGGTGGCCACATGTCTCGTCACACATGCTAGTGTTTAACCACACTCCTCCCCCCCATCTCAGTGTCACAAACACTCTCACTCCATTTCATTGTTTTTCTCTCTCTGCTATGAAACAGGTACACAAACACATTTAGTTTAGGAATCCAGTGGGTACTTCACATCTTACCTTGGCATATTGAACATTTAAGTTTCCCAACACAGTTTTTTCCTCTTTCTCCCTCCAGCTTGTATGTCTGTCTATTTTTCTGTCAGTGTAGAATTCCATCTTTGCAGCCCCCGAAGGCCTTAGCTCCTGTAACTCATCCTTATTTCTGTCTCTGTATTGCTTCATGTAATTCAATCAATATTTTCAGTTTGACGGTATGGAACTGTTACCATTTAGCCTCGGAGGGGGGTACACAACAGTAGAGGGAATTTGAGGTTAGAGGAGAGGGGGTAAAAGAGAGAAGGGAGAGTGAGATGGAAAGAAGGGACGACAAAAGACGAGAAGAGTTTAGGACAAATAGGAGAAACACATGGAAAGTTGAATCAACTGGGACGTCTCTGCAGATCTCTAAAATGATTTAAGGTTGGCTGTCTGAGACTGAGACGACTGGTGAGCAGGCTGCCAGAGCACAGGACAGCAGATGTGTTCTGGTCTGGGACCGAGTTGATTTGATGTATACATTTTGTGCATAGTTTTAAAATAAATAATAAAAACCCTAGAATGTATATAAAGATAGTCAGCATGTTTCTTCTTCCCACTCGTCAGAGATGCCAAAATATCCAAGATATAAATGCTGCCTTCTTGCGCCGAAGATATCACTTGGAGCCAAAGTCTGTGCAGTAGTGATCAGGGGACGGAGCCACAGTACCGAGTCCGTCTCAGCCGTCGATCATGAGGTTTCACATTGTTTTTATAGCATCTAATAACTAGCTACAACCAATCTTCGCAGAAAAATGAGCACTTGGACATACAGCAGTGTGAAGAGAGCTACCTAAAATGTCAGAAACCATCTTTTAGAAAAGTTTATGTCAGGTGTAGGCCTGCTTTGACTTACAGTTTGTTCCATGTTTCATCCACCAACATGGAGGAGGCAAAAGATTTACAGCCCATGCTACAGCCAGCCACCAGGGGGCAATCTACCTGCTTTGGCTTCACATTTGGCTAACTGTCATGTTTTCCATCTTTTACGTACAGTCTATGGACAGAAAGTTTTATTTCTCTTCCAACCTGAATCATGTTTCTTTCTGTTTCTTTTCCATCTGCAGAATTTTACGATCATTTGAGTCAGTGTTTGTCTCTTCATTGTTCCAATCCATGATTTGTACATTTGGAAACTGTTCCGATGCGCTCACACACTCACTCACACAGGCACTCACTCACAGCTGTGGCTGTTATAAGTCACCCACTAACTTGTCTCGGATCCACCTCTGCAATTTCCTCCCAGACACTCAAACTGTGCACAGATCCAGCTCATGCTGTTGTTTTGTGGCCTTGTATTTAATTCAGCTGGTGTCAGATGTTAGATTTGTGCTTTTAATTTCAATGTGATCACATCTCACTGGCTTCTTTCAGTCTGAAAAATTATAATTTTCCGAAGAGTTTGCCCACAAAACAAAACTCGACGAAGTACGGTGGAGCTGATGCTCTGCTGCGCCTCTTTCTGTTATTCTATCAGAGGTTGTGGTTTCAAGTCTGAACCTTATTTTTAACGAGGAAGAACTTTTCACAAGGAAATACCAAAGCACATTCTCAACTCTTTTTGAGTTCCAATAATATAGATTGTAACCTGTTCACATTTTTTGTCAATCCATTGCCATGCTTCAAGAGGCAAACCTTATAAACTCCAGATTCACTTTCACATTTAGTGAACATAAATGAACAAACTCAACTTGCCTTCTACATTAGCTGAATTCACCTACAGACCACATTCTAGTACCAGGTGTAAATGGGCTCAGTGTCATCTTAAGCCTCAAGGAAAAAAGTCAGTAAAGTTAAAACTGTCGATTCATGCACTGCAATGCCCCCAAAATTCTGAATTATGAGCACAGCTTTGTAGGCAGCATTTTTCTATCTCTATCTGTCCTCCATCTTTCTGCTCAAGCAATGTAACAATTTCCTCTTCAGCTGCATGTTTGCTTTGGACTTAAAAGAAACAAAGTCTAATGTTGCTCTGTCTGGTGACCTCCTCACCTCACACAGTCCTCACTTATCTCTGCTGCTGCACACACACACACACACACACACACACAAACACACTGTGTTCTAGTTTATCTAATTTGTATTCATCAGTTCTTATATGATAAAAGCTACTCAGACAGAAACATTTAGCCAAAACAGGTCAAACTTGTAGGAATTTTAAACTTTTTTCCAGAAAGAAAGAACGGAAAGAATTTGCTGCTCTGATAATCTTGTGAGTTATGTTGTTGTTGCTGGACTTCACTCCTGGGCTAATACCAATGAAGGTTATGGTTTTCTTGACGGTGCTTATTTATTTTTCATTTTCTCCGTCCTAAACCCTTGTTCTAGGTCCGAGGTCCTACCCGGACTTTTAACCTAAAAATCATTGAGAATTGTCAAATTTGAGGCCTCTATCCTTTATGGCACAAAGTTAGCAACCCTGATAACTTAATGACCAATTGCATGCATAGTTTATACAAACACTGGGATGCCAATAACATTTGGGAATTCTGAAAGCATTCCATCAAACAAA
Organism: Limanda limanda; assembly: GCF_963576545.1. NCBI lineage: Eukaryota > Metazoa > Chordata > Actinopteri > Pleuronectiformes > Pleuronectidae > Limanda > Limanda limanda. The sequence continues at coordinate 15,465,367 of NC_083641.1, read as the reverse complement.
AGCAAAGTTGGGCTAAAGAATTAATTCTTGTCATTCAGGCTGAATAGCAGGTCACTGCAACTCTTCACTTTGCCACCATTATTTATCCAGGCACAAACATCATTTTATAACATGACAGCAGAACAGAGACAGTAAAGCTGACATGAGAGAAGACGTTGGCCGACTCCCAGCTCCTGTAAGGAAATGAAACCTGGCAAAGCATTCATCCTTAGTTCAGCTAGGAAGTGAGCAATCAGTAGAAACAATCACAGATTAAACAAGTAACTCAATATCAAAATAGGAGTATCAGAGAAAAGAAGTCCATAATGACTCTCTCCATGTCTTCTGACATACTAACAGCACACTGAATGGCTGAAGATCTTGGCTCAGTCTTTAGATTTGTTGGCTGACTGAGTGACTGACCGCCTTTTGGCTATGAGACGGTGTCGGTGTGGTTGACTATAGAAAACTGCCTCTCCTCCACGCTGCTCCTGCAGACCTGAGGTAGTCAGCTGTATGATGGATCCGGAGCGAAGGCACTATGTCCCACCCTGTGGTCACCACTAATGGAAACCATGTTTGAGGAGGCAGCTGCTTTACTGCCTGGCTCTTTGGATCACTGTTGCCTATAGGAAACCCTCCTGGGCCAAGTCGTACAAGGCTATTGTTTGTGTATATGTGGATAGTGGATACAGTTCACCCCCAATCAGTCTTGTAGCTGTTATGACAACGTTTAGGAAAAACACAATACACATTTTAATTCACCTGATTTTCCCATGGAATATGATATATCACTGTTCCTGGTCAAGTTCACACAATTTTGAGTATTAATGTTCAATTGCTTCATTGCCCAGAGTTAAGACATGTCTCTGGTGGTGGCATTACATTTGTTGCTATGAATATTTTCTAAGTATTTGTAAATTATTTTTCACAAATTATCACTTTAAAGAACAATCTTTTAACAGACTGTTCTTCTACATAAAAATGTTCACTTGCTTCCTCTTCCTTTTGTTGCTGCTCCATTTCTCTATTATTTTAATTTTCTGATATTTTAAGACTCTTCCAATTCTTTCACATGTGTTTGTATATAAAATAAACTGTTGTTGGCATCAGAGAAGTTTGGGGTTTTTAAAGAAATTTGACAAGTTGCTACATTTTACTCAAGATATCAGTGCCTGCGTTACACGCCTTAATCCTATATGCTACAGTATATCTATCCTACACATGACTAATTGCTTGTCTACCCGAGAGGCTGGTGCCTGGCTGGCTGTTCTACATGCTCACTCTGAAAGATCCCATTCAGTCAAAATCAAAGCAGAGAATGAGGGCAGGTTGAATTGAAGGGTGCAGTTAGATGATGGGATGAATAAAACAGGTCCCAAGCTTCTGCTTTGTCTTTTTCTGGTCCTTTATGTCAGTCGCTCACTCAGTCAGGCTTTATGCTTATCTGTTGATCTACTGGGTGGACTTTTCCCTTATAAGCATCATAAAACCTTGCTTTGAGATAATAGTTCACTTAAATGTCTTAAGGGAATGGTGTTATCGAGACCACATGACTTGATATTGGGCCAATTTGCGTTGGCCGACGAATGCAGGCCACATCTTCTGCAAATGTTCCAGACTGTGATATGATACCAATCTTGCCCTTTAGTATTCACACTTATCATTGCATTCATGTTATCTGCAGCCGTGTGTCAAATGTGTGCGCATGTTGAGCAGCTGTAATGAACTCTTGAGTGTGCAGAGTATTCCCCTGCCCCAGTGTAAACACAGACAGGAGTGAAAACTCTTTGAGCGTTTGACTCCAGCTTTGTTCACTTCTTAACTTTCTCTCTCTCTCTCCCTCATCTCTTATCCCTCTCCATCTAGTCAGTGTATCACTCTCCTGGTATGCAGTGTCATTACTATGGAATTCTATGATCCTTGTTGCAACCACAGCTTCTCTTTGGGAAATATCGCACACACACACACACACAGCTTTCGGCGTTGCAAAGTAACCATTCTCTGAACACCCCCGGTTTGTGAGGTTTAATAAGATGTACATTGAATATTCTCAGTACTTTTTATCGAGCAGTGTTTTTTATTATTTCAAACTGCTGGCAGTGATTTTAAATGGTAATGATTTAAATTGTGTTGCAACCAAATTGCAGTAACTGGTGACCACTTCTTTAAATATAAAAAAAACAACATCCAGGATCCAAGACATATCAGTCCGCTGTTATTTCGTCCTTGCAGTTTCTGTTCATCTGGTGGAAAAAACTCTCAGAAAATGCTCTGATGAATCTGTTCTCAACTGTATATTTACATCTCTAACATGTTGCACTCTGGGAAAAGTTGAGTCTAATAGTATCTCTGTGTCTCATTTCCTGCAGGTGAACTACCTGGGTAAGGTTACTATCTCGGGGACCCAGTTCCTATCTGGCTGCACAGAGTCAGCAGTGATTGGTCTGGTGGAAAGTCATGGCCTGACTCAGAAGAAGCCGGGCACCAGCTCTCTGCTGGAGATTCGGCCCTTCCAGGTTCGCCTTCACCACCTGGATGACCACAGCGAGGCGTCGGTAACCATGGACACCTACCAGGTGGCCCGCATCGCCTACTGCACAGCCGACCATAGCGTCAGATCCAACGTATTTGCCTGGATCTACAGGGAGATCAACGACGACCTGTCCTTCCAGATGGACTGCCATGCTGTGGAGTGTGAGAGTAAGCTGGAGGCCAAGAAGCTGGCACACTCCATGATGGAGGCTTTTCGCAAGACTTTCCATAGCATGCGCAGTGACGGCCGCATCCACAAGAGCGGCTCATCGGATGACTTTGCCGAGGACTCATCCACCCCCGAAGACACGACCCCGGACGACGGTTGAACAGAAACTTGGCTAAATTCCTGATCTCTCCCCCGTCTTAACAAAGCGACGGGTGACTGGAAGGATGGACAGATTACCTGCTTTTCTCATTCTCCCCTACTATCTCTCTATCAGTTTTCAATCTGGAATCAAATTAACTGACCCTGTGAACCAACACACCCAGGATAATGAAGTAGCTTTTAAATACCGTGAAGGGAAGGTAGATGGAAAAGGAGTTGCAAAAGATCTACATACAGGGCGAGCAAATAGCTGCCACTTTGAATAAAGACCCACAAGGGCCTTTTAAGCACCTCTGTAATCGCCCTCAAGAGATTGACTCAGCAGTTCCTTTTTCAGCCACTGTCGCTCCTGCACCCAGCAGAAACACGGTTTGTGGTTCTTAAGCTTTTTCATCTGAGAAACAACGAAATTTGGTCCCTGTTCTTCTGACCCCAGCTCATTATAAACCTATTGCTACTCTTGCCATGTAGGGACCCAGCAGCACTAGACCAGGGACCTTTTTGGGTCCCAACCCAGAGTTTATGAGACTGTTGGAGCACATAAATTCCTTAAATGTTTAATTATGTGGATCTCTGTCAGAAGGCCTTGGTTAAATAGCAAATGAGGATGTGAAAGAATAGCTCAGCCTTTAAGCACTGCTCCATATCATCACTATAGTACCTTAGTCCAAACCCCCGAAATGATTTGCTGGCATGGCTGTTACTCATGTGGACGACGGAGCCAGAGCTTCTACGTCTGTCTCTGTTTAAAAGGTAGGTGCAGATCCAGAGTATGTTAAAGGTGCTAAATGATTTTACATTTTAGAAGTTCTCTCTAGGCTAAAGTCCTGGACCCGTCTCAGACACGGTAATCATCCACATATGGCTTCTGTTTTAAGTAAACCAAAATTCAGGCTGGAGTTTGCCTGTCGGATTATGTGCCTCACTTTCCTCTCACATTAGTTTGGTCTCTCACCCAGGTCCCTGTGTATGTGTGTGTACGTGTAGGTGTATGTGTGTGTGTGTGAGAGGGACATTTCTTTGTGTGTTTCTGTGTGTAGGTGTAATTGCTTACTTTGGTACTTTGCGTATATGAATGTAACATGTGAGTGTTTGCATCTCTGTGTGTGAAAGATAAAAAGGTAAAGGCAGGAAGATCAGAGGGAGGAGGGACTTCTCATCGTTCCTGAAGCATCCATTTTCGATGCGTACGGAGGTGTTTTGAAATCAGACATGGTACTGTGACCATTGGCCACGTTTTCTTACTTTGATCACGTATGAAATTACAGTACGAGTCTAAATGTGCCTGGTCGCTGAGATCGTAGGACCCCTTCAACAAAATCCCAGCCGTCCAAGGAAACAAGTGGCGCATCCTGGCTTCTGCTGAATGTACGATGGGTCGGACGTGCTGTGAGCACCTCACGCCACCTCCGGTCAATTCAGCCTCCTACGATCTCCTCGCGTCCTCGCAGACTGCCACACGGGGAGAGAACCGAGGATGGGTTTGCTCTGTTGCCCTGTATTGCCTCTCTGAGCGGAGCAAAAACTCGCCACAGCGCCAGACTACTTTCTCCTTTTTCTAACTGGACTGTGTTGAACAGGTGGACGCTATCAATGAAACTGGTCACTGGTCAGTGGTCAGTGACTCGAACAGAATGATCGGACCACTCTGATCAGCACACACTCTCACATTCGCACCCTACATACGACTATACATATGTACACATTGTATTTGAATCTCGCTCAATAAGCTTATGTAAATACAAATGTATCGCTTTCCAAATATTACAGTATAAATGTTGATAGCTATTTTAAATAATAATTAAAAAAAAGATGCTGAGGACATCATGCGGTACAGAAACAGTGTTATACAGCCTACTGTGAATTATAAGTGGAGAGCCTGAATGCTGTGTGTGTGTGTGTGTGTGTGTGTGGAGGAGATTGTATGTGGTGAGGGTTGTGTATGGACAAGAGAGAGGTGTGTGTGGGGGGGATGTTTATAAAGCTCTAGATTACTGTGTCATGTCTGTCTGACAGCTCAGACGCGCTTTAAATGTTCAAAAAAACAATGTTACTTCAGTGTTTTCTATACAGTGTTTGCAAAGATCAAGAAACAATTGCATATAAAGTATTTACCACGAGTGACTGTGTGACGGTGTGGTCTGTTTCTTTGATTCACATCTCCACATGTCCGTCCCTGCCGTCATCAGATCCAGGCCGAGACAAGTTGTTTTGTTTTGTTCCTTAAAAAAGCTCAATCTGGAAACTTATTGGATTCCCCGCTGCGGCTGCGTGTGGGAGGATAAACACAAAGCATGTTCAGTTTCAGAACAAACAGAATGAATAACCAGATGATGCTCAGACAGGATGCCAGGACAGATGTAAAGCGTAACCACACACACACACTCACTCACACTTGTTCCCGCTGACTGGAATGTGAATTTTTATATTTTTTTCTCTCTCCCTGAAACCATGAAAGGTATAAATTCCATCTCGGTGTAATGCTTCGATGTGGCTTAAAGCTACAGTCTTAACACAAAAGCTATTCATTCTCGGTTTCCACAGGATCATAATTGCCGGGCGTAGGTGGAGGTTGAAATACTTGAAATGTCTTTTCAGGCTCAGTTGTGAGAAGGTTTGAGTGTTTTAACACTTCGACTACAATCAGCCGCCTCGGCCGCATGTGGTCACGCTCCCATGAAACACTCACAAAAACAACTTTATGGTATTTCCAGGCATGTTTCAGGTTTAAGTGTGACACAGCCACAGCTTTGTCCATCCTCCTTAAGGCAGTTTTTTTACTTTTACTTGTCCATTCCTCACATTCCTCCGACTTCCTCAGATCTTTTTATTTTTATTTGTTATTATTGTGTTTGTTTTGCTTCTTCCTCTTCAAAGACTCCACATTAATAACATGATAACTAGCTGCTCTCTGCTTCTACGGCTGGCGATCATTTTGCAGTTTAAGTGCTGCAGAGAATTGGAGGCAAAATGGATGCTGTGAAGAATGTTAATGTGCGCTGAATGCGAACACTGCCTCCTCCTGGCAAGACGAGCTACAGCTGGTGCTTTGAAGATTTCTTTTCTCAATGAGGCCTTTTCATGCTCTTATAAACAGTCCAAATCCTCATGATGAGGCTCATTATTTTGTGTTCGGCAGCAGAGAAACAGACTGCTGCTGCATCTGTACAAAGATGCACTCATGTATATTGAGAAAATATTTCTGTCATTATTCTAAGCATTTAAATCAGATGTCACATTTTTCTGTTATGCCCATCCTCATGAGATAATTTGACCCCAATGCTGATAATCGTCTCCTCACTGGAAGTTTCATAATGTCAACAAAGGCCTCTGCCCAGCTCTCTTCCAGTCCACTGTACACAAGCTCTGCTCTTTCTCTGCCTCTTTGTCTTGGATCTCTGCTGAGCGAACACTCTCCAGTCTCTCTCCATACTGTGTTCTTGTGTCTGTCTGACCCACTTCCAGCAGTGCACCAGCAGAGAGGGGCCCTGTGGGGCCCGGGAAGAGGCCACCCGGGCAGCCTGCGTCTCTGCGTCACCGAGGCGTCAGTCAGCTCACAATACCACTCTGCTACCGCTCCAGCTGGCCGCTCTTCCTCCTCCAAAGTCCCAGAACCTCCTGTCTATCCCTACGCCAAGGGCTTGCATGCTTGAGGTCCGGCTGGGGAGCGGAGCGGTGCCAAGACTGGCTTCTGATCAGCCTCCTCGGATTTGCTCCCTATCTCTGCCTCCCTCTCTTTTCCTCCCTCTGCTGCCGCTCCCCCGAGCAGGGGCCCCGGACAGAGCGCAGTGGAGTTCTGTCAACATGTGTGTGTAACATATGTGTGAAACGGACCAGGAACTGTAGACATTCTTTCTGTTCTTGGCTCGACTGATAAAAGCACACGTTGCATTTCAAAAGATGCAAATAGTTCAACAGGGTTCAAACATTAAAAAAAACATGTGTGGAGCCAATAAGCACAAGTTTTCAATTAAGACTGATTGTTATAGATATATAAATAACCACTGCTAATTCAGTGCAGGCATTACATCCAATTCTGTGCACAGAATGACTTTGGCATGAGCAGAAGAAAACATGCTCACACAAAAAGTAAATTTGATAAATGTCATGCAGGGAACGTTTTGTTTTATGGGTGCATCGTTTTCTAGTAATTTCACAATAATTTCCTGGCAAGAACTGAGTGTTATGGTTCTTGGTAGGAGGAAAATAGTAGTTCCCTTGAAACAGCTGCTAAATCTAAGAAAATGCTTATTCATTATTCATTTATCATTGACAATTATATAAATAAACACAATGCAGCTAACTATTATTATTAAACGATGAATTCTACGTTTGGTTCTTTATAATTCACATAGTTTCTGTTTCTGCTGTGCTAGTGATGAGTAAAAAAGAAATGACTTAGTTTTTTCAGGAGACCTCAACAACATGGGGAATCATGATGGATTAAATAAAGCCTAAACACAATGGAAAGAAAACTATTTTCTGGGGTAATGTTTCTTCCAGAGCTGAGGATGAATGATGAAGATGACAGCCTCAGCTTGATTTATTATTTTGTGACATGCAAAGCATTTCCTGTGATCATGTCCAGACCCCCTGTCATCCTCCCGTTGGCCTGCTCCCTGAAGCCTCCGTATGATTTAGGATTCCTGTCGTTATGAAATGTGGACTGGAACGACAGTGGGGGGTGCTCTGCGTGCGCATATCCGTCTTAACCTGAGACCACAGATCCTCTCATCCTCTCTGTTAACCTGAGCCCCAAGGATTCAGCACACGGCACCGTTGTAATACACTCGCAGTCGAGATGAGCTCGGGCCCCTGACAGGAAATGTCTGGACTGTGATCCAGGAGGAGCTGGTCTGTCAGGAACAAGGGATCAAAGTCTGAGAGAGCAACAAAGTCAAAGTGATCCTAGGAGAATGTCAGTGGCTCTGTCCTCCTGTGCACTATTTTCATGTTGGTCAATCACCTGCTACTGTTCAACACCAGTAACATCACTGAACAATAAAACTAGTCAGATATAGTGACAGTACATTATCCTATATATGTATTTTACATGTTAACATATCCAATGTTTAAAGTTAATTAACATTAATATCAATTATGTATTCAAATTAGGAATAAAAGCACGAAAAAAATACACACTTAAGGTTTAATGGTGTTTTATTTAACATCTTGGAAGGTGGGGATCAAGGTGATTTGGCTTCATCTTTATATACAGTCACATACACCGAGAGTTGAATCAATTTTATTTTCTCACTCTCAGGTGGTAAGTAAATAATTCCCCAAAATGTGAAGCTGTAAAAAAACCTGAAACTTTTGTGTATGTTAACAAAATATGTTCACATAGTAGTTAATCTATTAAACTAAGCTGTTCAATTAGTACTCTGCCTTCATTCACAGATTCAGACAGTTCACTGCAGACAGGAGTCATAGCAGGGAAGGAGGAGGGAGTAGATGTCTTAGAAAGGAATGTGTGAGGAGGAGGAAAAAAATCGGATGAATTGTTGACAGGACTGAAGACATGGCTTATATGGCCGGGCATCTTGCACCCAGATGTTGAGGGAAGAGTAGTCCAGGTCTGTCACATCCTGCAGGCCGGGCCAGAAGAACCTCTCTCAAAGTAAACAACTGACCAGACCTTCTCATCGGCTGCGGCTGAGATCACAGACGCAAATAGACAGATGACAAAAAAAAAACTTTTACTTTGTAGAGATGTGAAGAAGGTCCAAATAGAGCACTAGATTACACAACGTGCAGCTGATGTTACCCACTTTGTCCACTTGGGGTCAGCATAGCTCAACTTTGAGATAACCGAGCCTCACATTTAGCAGGGTCTGTCTTCAGTGAGATTACGGCATCTATAAAAATGTTGATTGTTGAATTAATCATAGCTGACAACTTGGTCTTTAATCTAAATACAGAGTGAAATGAACCCAGATACAACAAAAAAAACATTTCTCATCCCCCTTATCTCTCATGACAGTGTGACCCAATTTATGATTAACCTGACAGGGGGAATTTTAATATGACATTGGTAAACATTTTCTAAATCACCTAGGTAATATAAAAAGGCCTGTTTGAATGGCATCCCTGGAATGTTTGCCCTAATGACTCCGGTGCCGAGAGGATATGTGAAATGTTTCATTCTCTTTCTCAGCCACTGCGGGGTCCCTTTATTGAAAAATGTCGTGATTTCTGGATGGATGCTCCTTCTCATTTGCTTCTCTTCCCCCATGTCAACGCCAATGAGAGGAGCACAAAGATGAGATCACTGAGCATTGAACGCGTGTCAAAGCTGCAGCTCAGAATACCACACAAGGCTATTTTTAACCCAAGAATTCAGCCCACATACGACGATGTCAACATACTTAAGATAAACTAGGTTTTCAGTCAAGTCAAAAAAGGCCAATCTTTGTGTTTGTGCAGCTCCCTATGGGGAGGGAAGAGTTTTTCAGCTCAAGTCATGTGAAGCGGAGACCTACCTGTGTGGCTCACATGTTTGATCCTGAGGCGCAGAAGCTCTGCAGGCTGCTGGGAAGGAGGGAGATGGAGCTCCCAGCACGTCTTCAAAAGATCCCTGACAGATTTCACAGCACCGTGTCACCAGTGTGTGTGGAAAAGATTCACAAACTTAATCCATGATGGGAAATGGATTTCAGGATGTCATGAGGATCGACATTTTAAATGCACACAGCAGATATCAAGCACTGTGTTTTTCACTGAGCTGAACCTAAAATAAAGCATCCACAAGGGCGTAAATGGGTTTGCAAGGTCACATGGACCTTAACCTTTGACCTTCAACCTCCAAAATCTAATTATCCCTGAGTCCAACTGAAAGTTTGTACCAAATTTGAAGAAAGTCCCTATTGGTGTTCCAGGGACGTTGCGTTCACAAGACCAAAAATGTGATTTACAAGGTCACAACAAGCTTGACCTTTGACCTTGAGATATAGTGTTCCAATACAGACGCATACAAAGGATTTACAAATTACTGGCACTCTGGTGCTCAACTGTTTCATCTGCAATTATTTTGGTTGCTTTGAAAACAGACATGTTTTGGTTGTTGCATGCCGACAAGATTATACAATATTTAGCCTATAATGACATGATACTATAATATGACTGTCCAGTAGAGATGTAGATACCAGTGAATATGAACAGTGTTGTGATTCTGCTTTTCAGGAAAACACTGTTGTGAGAACACATTAGAGGCAATGAGCCACTGCAGCAGACTGGGAGCCGACCTAAAAATATGCTCTCTATCAGCCAGTTAAATTGTGTTACATGTCGACAAAACCACTGACAGACATTTTTTTTTTCTCATGAGGAATTCTCTCTCCCACTGAGGCGTGACACTCAGCTGGCGGCTGCAGTGCAACTTGCTCACTCTCAAAACTGGAGTGCACAACGCTAATGTCTATAATGGGAGAGAAGCCACAGCAGAAAAACAGAAGAAGTCGTCAATTCTCACAGATAAGTAAAAACACTTTTAATAGGTTAATGCACAGAAGCATGGAGAGACAAGCACAATCTGCCTGAGGCCTTCTTCAGCATTGACACACATAAAATATGAGCATACCACACATGTATACCCACACTCACCATTAGTAGGTACAGTACAGTGTGTGCCAATTTCTGTAAAAATGTGTGCACATGCATGTAGGTTGGTCTGAGAAATACATTAACTAACCACTTCATTAGGAACACTGTCACCTACCCTCCTGCCTTTAAATGCAATGATCCAAAGTCATTCAAATGGCAGCAGTGCAGTGCCTAAACTAATGCAGATATATAGGTCAGTGTCATAGACAATATCTAAAGATGGATGACAAGTATCTACTTATCCCACTATCCAGAAATGAAGCCAACACATTTTGATACAAACGCCCCCATCACTCAACAATGATGTGATTTGGAGCCAGAGTCTGCCCAGGAGATATCAGGGGGAAAAGCTGCGTTATGGAAGTTCTATCCACTAACATGGAGTTATTATGACTTATAGCAGCCAGCTACCCAAGGGGTGACAGAGACACTTCGGCTTCACTTTAATGGGGCTGTAATATTGTCCATGTTTATATACAGTGTATATGATCAGGACGTAACTAATGATCACATCAAAAACGATTAAAAAAAGAAGATGCATTTATTGTTAGTATTGTTGGTAAATAATTCACTTATTGTTTCTAAGTGACTCTTTAAAAAAAAAATAAGATTACTGACACAACAGGGGCCAATTTGATTTTCATCTGGGGTCAATGACCCCCTAGATTCCGAGTATGACCTCGTTCAGGTCAAGGGAATCACAAAATGCTGTTTACATGGCAGTGTCTCATTCAAAGTATTTTCTTATCAGCTTAAGATCACAACATGTACACTCTGGTCTGATCCCCTGATCACCAGTACACTTGGTTGCAAAGACGAAATTCAAGGTTTCGTCGTGGTGTTTCTCGCTCTAATTATCTGAGCAGCACAATCCATCGTGTTATTTTCAATTAGGACTGCTGTGCATAAATAGGTTTTGGCTCTGAAGTATAATAAGGTGACAAGTTGCCGTCAAGATTCACTGTTGATCGTGGTGAGTGACTTTGACGCCTTCGCCAGGTGACTGAGCTCAACTCTTTACTGCACTCATCCACTTTAATGAGATTTTTGTGTCTCTATTTTTAACCGGTGATTGTTAGCAAGTGTGGACACGAGTCGACCCAGCGCATCAGAGACATTCACTCTACAGTCATCTGGTCCACAGTGAACAAGAGTACAACAAGATGCGTCCTGACTCCTCAGTAATCAGGTACAGGATGTCTGCTGTCAGAACATGCAGCCGGGCAGCGAAGCGCTGTCAGATGTAATAATGTTAGCCATCGCTTGTCTGCACACTTCATGGAGGATAATTACCCTACCTCTTCAGTTGGGTTCATGGGGAATGAAAAAGGTCACGGGTCACTCTTGCCAGATGAGGGGGGGGAGGGAGGGGGGGCTCTGTGCTACTGAAACAGAAAGATTTACAACGTCAGGACCCTCACGGCTGTCATTATTAAAGGGATAGTTCACAGAAACATTGAAAATGTACTCATTATCCATATACCAATATATGCCAATGAAGAAGTGTTTGAGTCAAAACAGTTCTGGAGACTCAGGGGTAAACAGCGTTGCAGCCATATCAATACAATTTAAGTCAATTCATCCCTACAAAAGGTACAATAATGCTCATTTACATTTCCCCGTTTAATTTCTATCACAGATGTATGAGGGTGCTGTACCATAAAGCATTTAAAAACAAGTAAAATCAATAAAAATCATTCCTCAGTGATACTGGAAGCCAGTTTAAAGACGCTAAAACCGGAGTAGTGTAACTATTTCTTGTTAAAACCCTGCAATTTTCCAGTAATCCTAGATATGGTGCATTACAGTAGTCAGGGCGAGACAGTCACATTTTTGGCATTTTGGGGTGTGAGGTACAGTCTTACCCTTGCAATGTTTCTTAAATGATTAAAGGCAATCTTTGTGACATTTTTACGTGCAAATTCAAATCTTGAATTAAGTGTAACACACAGGCTCTCTACTTTTGATCTGTTTTGATTCTCAAGACTTAAATGCAGGAGATAGGTCGAGGAGCATTAGGATGGATGCATTTTTCTTATCTGATCTCACTTGAAGGTGATTTATTATTCTCACCAGTGCGATTTCTGTGCTATGTCCCTGTGGCAAATTACCATACCACGGGGCTCCCCCACACACAGCCAGAGACAGTACTGTTTCTTTACAGCATCTTTATTATCCACCACACACGTGAGTTTACATCCATCACTCATAAACTGGCTTTCCAGCTCTGTGTGAGCTTTGATCATGTCCCATGTCTCAGTTCTGAGTGTCTTTCTGAGGCAGTTCCGCTGCTGCCTTTTAAAACATGAGGATCAATCCGCTAACAGCTCTTACCTGCACGGATTGATCCTCAGGTACAAGTAAAGGTGCTCTCCCAGCTACCTCCACAGTCCCTTTCTAAAACCAGATAGAAATCGGTCGTGTATATGGTTCATATGGGAACTCATCCAACTGTTTGGATATGGCTTTACTAAGGAAAGACAGTCTGGAAATGGGTCTGTATTCGTTCAGCATAGAGTAGTCCAGATTAGATTTTTTAAGAGGGGCTTTTCCAGAGGTTTTTTAAGTGCATCTGGAAAAATACCTGCTTCTGGTCAGCAAATTAAAAAAATCGAGATGAAAGCTGTCTAAAATCTCTTTAAAAAATTGAGTCTGGATTGCATCCAGTGAGCATGTGGAAGACCTCAGTTGTGCCATAGTTTTATTAAGCCCCATTGCACAGATTTTTTTTAAAGATTTTGTAAAAATCTCTCTGTGGATTGTTAATTTTCTATGTCAGCACATTCTTTCAGCTCTACAGCATTCCTTCTTTCGCAGACGCATTCCTTCATTTTTCCATGGCATTAGTTAAGACTGTGAATATTTTTTGGATTTGTCAGGTGACAGACTGCCGAGAGCCGATCTTGTGGTTCTTCATGAAATGCATGGGTATTGAAAATAGCTTTGAAGGAAAACATTATTAAAGAATTGCGGTAATGAGCATCCAGTGGGTGGCGGTAATGCACCTTGAAGTTGCTTATCAGCCGTCAATAAACTAAATAAAGAAGAAGCAGATCCAGTATAAGACGATAATGCACCTTGGTGTTGGTTACCAATAAATCAAACTAAGAAAAAGAGATTGGCAAAATTCACGTTTTGGTTGATTTATTTTCCAGTTTAAAGGCAAAGATACATGCGTTCATCCTGCAGGTTCTCTCTTTATGCTCTGGTAAGAAACCCTGTCCTTTCCTGGTGCTCCTGGCAACTTCCCCCACTTCCTGTATGGGAACCAGCAGACTGACCAACTGGCCGACCAACCAAGCGGCCCATTTACCAACTAAACAACAAAACTACCAACAAAACAACCAACCAACCAATTGACCAATGGATATTGATGGAAAAACCTGTGTAATTCTAACCCAGAACCCATAGCCAGTGACAGAGACACTTAACCAGCTTGGACTAAACTTTGTGCAACTGCAATGAATCAGTCAAAGGTGACAACACTGAAACGATATCTGAAGCAATCGCTCAAACTGCACCAGACTAAATTACAGTGTTTTTGATCTTTATTGTTTCAGTTAATTTACTGAATTCCAATCAATGATTATTAAGGTATTGATCAAATCAAATGTCTGATAATTGAAGTAAGACATGATGTACTTTTTATATCATCATTTCTCCAGGCAAGTCACTTAATTGTCACTGAAGAAAAAATGTTAAAGAGTCAAATCAATGTGTAAAACACCTTTCAACTCTACTAATGTAATTTGTTCTCTTTCTAGTAAGAATAATGTATGCACTAAACACTATATCATAAATCATTTAGGCTGATTTTGTATTATTTTACATAAATCAGAGCTAATTTACTTGATGGGGGCAAACCCAGTATTGTGATGACACTGATTGATCTTATTAATTTGTTACTGGTCAAGGTATTGATTGAGTTTTTTCATTAGCTCAGTCTGTATTCTCCCTAAAGGAGTCTTCAAATTGCATGGCGTGTGCTTACTTTAGAAGTTCAGACTTTGTAGAATAATGACTTAGTCTTATAAAATAAATGCTTATAACATTTAGTCATTATTCATATTATAACACAACGCCTCATATTTATTCCCTCTTGACACGTGGCCACTCACCTCGGCTTCCTTACTTATTTTCAGCATGTCCAGATAAACATGACAACAATTTTTTTAACCTTGGATCAATCGATCAACCATAGTGGGCGTCTGCCATCCCATTGCTATCATGTCCATATCTACTTTGACCTCAAACTTGTTTAGTTAGCCAGAAAGAGCATTCTGCTGCTCTATAACCAGACACTTTATCAGTTGTCTTTATCCTTAATTCAAGGACCTGTGTGTGTGTGTGTGTGTGTGTGTGTGTGTGTGTGTGTGTGTGTGTGTGTGTGTGTGTGTGTGTGTGTGTGTGTGTGTGTGTGTGTGTGTTGTGTGTATGTGTGTATGTGTGTATTTGTGCTGGCATATGTCTGAGTAGTTCCTGGAATGTCCTTCTCTAGGTTATGTAGTCTTGCCTGTCAACATGTCATATCCTACCACACCTCGGTTCTCAGGGCTGCAGGCTGTAGTGCAGGGATGAGGTCTGCGTTTGAATGTGTATGTGACTGGACTGATAAATGACCTAAAAACTAAAAAAACATATATATATATCCAAATCCCACTCTGTAAGAATTACATATATGTGTTTTGTCCTATGATAAAGCTCTGTGCTGGTGTGTTTATTTCAACATGTGGCAGTGGTTTAAAATACTCTTTAAGGACAGTGACAGTAGCTGCTGTTCTTTGACCCACTCTGAAACAGACAAATTCCAACTAGGTCAGAACACTGTGCCAAGTCCATGTGCAAGTAGAGACACATGTATCTTAAAAATGTCACAGCTCTGTCGTGCATCAACAGATTGCATTGATAGAGTCTCGCCCTAAAATGTTCTTTAGTCCTTGAGGAGTTGGTCCTCTTGACGTTCTATATGACTATTAAACCAGGCATTGTCCTTGGACTCGTCCCCAGGTGTCACTGCTCGCTCAACACTTGAATAATAAAGGCGGAAACCGCTTCAGGCAGAGTCGACAATTACAACAAAACATAGAGGAAGCACTTGAACCAAATGGACATTTTTTTTGCTCATGAATAATAATGTGTCTTTGTGGATAATTTAGGTTATAGAGAGAAAAGACAAATCCCCCATCAGATGAGGTGACCTTTTTCAGCTCTGGTGGTACGTTACGATTTCAGAAACTTGAAAGGAAGCCAAGTCTGTCTGAAAACAAATTTTATGATAAAATTGTTTTCCAATTAATAAATGAATCTCCATCAATATACACATATATCTATAAATATTTTTTCTTGCACAGTTTCATTTATTATCACTGAGAGTTGAAACCCCAAATTTGGTCAACCACACAGGCAGGTAGAAGCCAAAAGCATAAGGAATGTAAATAAGAACTAAATACACATATTAATATATGTATAAAATCATTAAATAATTCACATGTGATACAAAATACAAATGTAACAATTTACTCAACAATAAACTTAATTAATTGAATATGAAAAATAACGTAGTATGAATATAACTATATTACATAGTATACACAAAAAAACAATGTCTATAGTAACTCAGGTTACAGTGCACGTGGATCTGACTTGTGATTGGTCAGCGCGTGGTTTCTACGTTCTTACGCTATGCATCAATTTCATTTGTGTATGTATGGTATAAAATAAACAGACTAATGAAATAATAGAAATGATGATAGGCTTCAGTTCTAGCAAAATATTATCACATAACCTTTAACTAGAACATCTGTGTGATCCCCTCCTCAGTTTAACTGGTGACAGCCAATATCCACTTCTCAGTCTGACTATCCTTATTTAATCATATTGGATTCCTAGCCTCCCTCCTCCTTCCTCCTGACCTTTCCCCATGATAGCATCACAATTCCCCATCAGTGCTCTGACATTTCCTTGTCTACCCTCTGTGTTCATTACAGGCCTTACGGGAGCACACAACAAGGCCGGGGAGCTCAGGGGCCAAAGCAGGCGGTTGGCCCGTGTTCAAACTGCGGTGGCACCGGTGAAGGAGAAGGGAACATCCGTTTGACTGCCTGGGTCTGAGAAGCTCTGTGATGTCCTTGAACTCAGTGGACAGGAGGACACAAGACGACAGCCAGAGGGACAAATTCCACTGTGTTTGAAAACAGCATGTGCACATTACGTGTCAATGTGATTCAGTATATACAGAGATTTACTTCGAAATCTATACATTTCAGAACAAACAAACTGAAGACAGACAAACAAAAACAACACAACACACAACATGCAAATCCTGTAGCCTTAATCGAGCTGCTCAGCAATGCTAATCCAGCTTCAAAAATGTATTCTCATTATGTTGTCTAAATGACTGTGGCAACTTTCAATCTGGGGCTGCAGCGCCCAGATTGACAAGCTGCCACTGGCGAAAAGGAAAACTTCCTGGTGAAGCTAATGATTCTTCTCTAGAGGCTAGCTAGTTCTCTAGCACCCACATTTAAAAGGTGGCTTGAGTCTTTTACAATGCTGCTCTACACAGATTAATATACGAACAATTGAATTATCTTGGCTTTGAAATATTGAGTTAAGACATCTCCAAACTTCACTAGCATAATTTTATTCCTTGCCTGCGTCCCACTAATTATAATAAACAAAATACACTGCACCAGTCAAGGTCTCTCTCATACGGCCTCAAAAAACCCCCATGAGGATGTTGACAACTTGAATCAGGGGGCAGCGTCGGTGAAGAGGTGATGATGAGTTTTTGATATATTACAGAAAGGGCAGGCTGCTTTCTAGATGAATAGCAAATGTATTTTTGATGACAAATCATGAGTCATATGATCATAATGGCTTGTTTTTAACAGGATGCAGGGATTTATTCACGCTTCATCTTTCGGTCCATTGACCCGTTACCAGACAAATTTAATGCAATAAACTAAGTAAACCAAATGAAATACTATACAGATTTATGTATTATCCTGACACATGTTTTCACGGCCTGTTGCGAAAATCCTCAGCTGTGAAAGCCATTGAACTGATCTAGGGTTTCTGTTGGATTTAGATGAATACAATATACATGTATATGAATTGTGAGCCAATAATAAGAAGAAGAATGGCTGATTAGTCAAATTTTTTGAGAATCACCGTAAATTTCATGATCAGCTACTAACAGAAGACAGTGAATGATGCTTCATGCCACTAGCTTTTTGCCAAAAACTTGGTAATTTTAGTGGTTTGGTTGAATATGATCGTTTAAAAGTGTGTCAGGGATGGTTATTGTGGTTTGCACTTAAACTTTACTACTTTAATGTTATTCATGTTTATGTACTGTATGTAATTTCATCACAATATTCTTGTTTCTTTTGTTTGGTGGGGGATTTGGCTCGATGTAGGGCCCCCTGAGATCCCATTTGCCTGGGCCCCCCTGAAGTTCCTTGAAATGCTCCTGTTACAAATCAAACAAAAAAACAAACAAGTTTGCTGTCACTGGTCTCCTGCGTGTTACTCAACACAAAACCAGACAGTCACTCATCCTTCATCTTCTTTTATTTAACACTTCTAAAACAAAAGGAAACACAAATTGTCTCTGTGTGCTTGCTTAACCCAGCTTCTCAGATTTAGTTACTCTCAATGGCAAATAATATGGACTAGAACCCTTTTAAGACATGACCTGCAGATAAAGTCTGGAGAACTTGGTCTGGACTCTACCCGCAGTTGGCTTTTCACACATACGCAAAGCAGGGGGAGGCATTATTCAGGCGGGTATTGATGCAGAAGTCAGTGGCGGGAGGTAACATAATAATTCTGCAGCGAGTCACGTGATTTTTTTTACAACACACCAGCATCAGCGTCTTTCTGCTGACTTTATACTCGTGGGCTAGGTGGAGAAAGTGCGCATAAAGTCTGGAGGCTCTCACTTGGGCATTTGCATTCATAAATACACATGCTCTGGGGAAAATGAGAAGAATCTTCAGAGTTCAGTGCATGCCTTAGAGCAGCTTAGATGTTGCGTGTCCGTGTTTGCCGGCAGCAGCTTCCCTCAGGTCCAGCACACTGCTGCATTTTAGAGGAAGTTGTTAGTAAACTGGTGACCGTCACCTCCACGCTTCTGTCCTGCAGCTGGATGCCAGCACATCCACCCTCACGCTGTCAAGTATAAGGGCCATTCATACATGATTGTATCAGAACCTTCGCCACCTGTTCACTTCCAATCGCTGCAAACGAGGGGGCGAATAAAACATTCGCTTCCTGTAGCGAAGCAAATCGCAGCGTGGAGTTCAAATACGGTGAACTTTAATCCGACGCATGTGTGACCAAGCTCGAACGCAGTTGCTTAATGGAAGCAGGTTATCTCACAAAAACATAATTGAATATCTGTTTATGAGATGAAGGCTTAACACCAAATCATGATATTAAAATATAATCTCTTATAAATACACCGTTGATTTGACTCCTATGTGCAGCTGAAAATGTAAATGAACAGGGTGGTATTTTATTCACAGTATACCCACAGGCTGTTACTGCCCTCACATGCACTTGGAATCTGTGGAAGAGAAAAAAAAAAATCCCGATGTTTATTTCGAATGCTGAACAGTTTTGTGCAAAGACTTGGCACAGACGATTCTGTACCAGAAGCCAGGCTTATATTAGGCACTATGAGGTCGTGATAAGAGTAAGAAATGGAAGGGCTGATGGAATGTGAGGCATTTCTCCAGGAGAAAAACACGAGCTCCAAAAATCCCTCACACTCATTTTTCTCTCGCTTGGTGTTCCACTATCTGTCTCTCAAACTCACACAGATTCAAAATGCATACATTGGAGCTCAGGTGTTCTATCTTGAGAAGATCAGTCTATAAAGTGCCGGATTTACCTCCAGTCTTCAGTGTCTCTGTGTCAAGGGTCATTCACTCATCCTCCATGATAGACCAAAGAGCAATCGTGCACTGCTGCTGGCTGCTAATGAAAAGACTGGTAGGCGTAGTGATAAGGAGGAGACATATTGAAAGAGCCACAGGCATAAAACCACTTTAGGATTAGTATTCATAAAATTGTGATAATGGAGAGGTGTTCCTGGATGATTTAAGACATATCAATCTATCTATCGAAGCACAATAAACACATGGTACAGGTCAGATCAGATAAGGAGGTTTAGTAAATGAAAGCAATATTCTGTGCCACTGTTATAATAAGCACAGACACATAGAGGCACAGAGTCAGATTGAATATTTTCATGTCTTATTTGCATCTGGAACTCACTAGCTTTTGTTATATGTGACAGATGGTTAACCCATTAGCTTACTTTTACTTTGTCCACACATTAAAATTCCCGTCCACATGACCTTTGTTTTACAAATTGATCACAAAAGCATGCCAGACCAGTAGGTGGTAATAAAGTCTTCATGAATGATTGAATACCAGAGAAGAATCCTGTCCTCCATGTATTTAATGGCTACGCATCCAATGATTGATGAGATATCTGCTCTAGCTGCTGGTGTGGCTAAATTGAGAGAAGTAGGACTCAGACATAGTGATGATGAGGTTTGTGCAATTTTTCAGTCAAGCTGAACATTTTAAACTCATGCGGTCACATCTTGACATCAGCTCGCTTCACTTCTGCGGAGTTTGGATTTTAGGAATCATTAGATTAACTTGCTGTTTGTGTGCTGTGCTGCCTGTAAAATTAGGCTCTGCCCTCTGTCTGAACACAGATTAATACTTTATAAGCCTTTCCTGATCTGATGGTAAATATATACAATATATTTATATGAAATATATACATTCGATTTAAAAAATACGTTAGACTCACTGAGGGGTAGTATAAGGCTTATTTAAATATTCTGATTAAAAAACAAAGACTATATATTAATCTGTACAATAAAGACCGGTGGATTTTCCATTGTGTGCAGCATTCTTTATGTTGCAAACAGTGAATATTGAAAGAGCCAGCGTGCCTTACCAACTGCAGTCAACACACCACATGAAAAGACATTCATTTTCCAGCTGAGTGGTGCAGTTAGCCTTCTGACAGGCCAGTCATCCACATGGCTGGAGAGAGAGGCTGAGTGCAGAGAGCTAGGAGGAGAGAGACAGAAGAAGCAGGAGAGGAGAGACCTCAGCTGAAGGGTTAATGAAATCTAGAAATACTCTAGGGCAGATTACTCATCTCTGGACGTGATTGCTCCATCATCCTCACCACCCCTCCTCTCCTGTTGAATCTCACTACCACCAATCACAACTGATTACCGTGTCTGGTTTCGCAGCCCCAGGTACCCTGTCTTTCTGCATTTTGTCAAAACTCCACGTGCATGACAAAAGTCTGAAAACTCACACTGCCAGTGAGGATTCAGTGGAGGCACCCAGCTACACGGTGGGGCTGTGCAGAGAGATTTGTCTAAGTCATTCCAGGTTGCATTTCCTTCAGGTATTACAGAGCTTTGGATGAACTTAGCAGAAAGCGGAGAGGTTTATGAACAATGCTGTGCTGAGCCCTGAATCCAAATAAAGTGAGATGATTATGTCTGATCGAACAGTATGTTAAGGTGCTCCTGCCACCAAACAATTTGATAAGCTATTTATGCTTAAATTATTTTACATTTTATGACATCCTGCATAACATATATCTGCATATTCAAAACTAACTCCATACCTCCACCAAGGCCAAACAGTCACGTTAAATTCTATCAAGCAGCAACAAATTACCCACACTTATAGAAATCAGTTCCCATAGATATGGATGACTTTCAAGTTCCATTAATCATTTGAGAATGTCAATAAGCTCATAATGTTGAATAAAATATAATATAATGAGGGCTGGGCAAGTTAACTAGTTAATTACGAGTTAACTCATCACTTATTTAACTCAACTAATTATTTTATCTCGCATTAACTCAGGTTTGATTATTTATTGTTTTATTGTGAAAGTCAGGCTTTTATTTTGTGAAAGTCTGTTGCTTCCAGTCTAAAATATCACCTGAATGCAAAACACACAGTTGATGTCAGCAAATCACTCAACGAAACAGCGAGCGGAGCGAGGCTTCGGCAGACTACGTTAGACGCAGGGAGGAGTATACATTTTTCATAACGAAGAGGATAACATTAATGCCCTGGCAGTGGCATTGAGCTTTAACTTTGTATTTGCTTTGATAACATTGTTAAGTTGAGATTTACACTGAATATTTTATTTAACTGCTACTGTATTAAATGCTGATGTTAAAAGTGTTTGCACAACAAATGTTATGGCACTTTCGTTCATATGGCAGAACATTGAAAATAAAATTGCGCTATACACTACTTTTTAATTCATTATTGGATTTTGCGTATACAAATGCGATTAATCGTGATTAATCAGGGAAATCATGCGATTAATCGCGATTAAAACTTTTAATCGTTGCCCAGCCCTAAATATAATATAAATAACGAAATATACACACCAAACAAACCAATAAACTAGAACAGCACTCAAAAGTGCAAATATCTCTAGTAAGGCCCAACATTTCCATTAAATTCAAATGAAGCTACAACAAATTACACACAGTTACAAAACAAGCGCTCCCTCTGTAAGTAAGGCGGGCTATTTAAGCCCCGCCCCCTGCTCTGTTTTGACTAAAGCTGCTGCTGCTCTTGTAGCTTCCTAATAATCCTAATCCTCTAATACTTTTATGTAGGAATAATTATGTTTCAATGCTGCTCCCTCTAAACACACATTTAAAAATACATATCAACGGTGAGCTTGAAAACAGGAGCTGGAGTTTCCACCAAGGATTTACCCCCCAGGTCAGATTCAGCTGTACTTAAACACAGTGAGTATCTGCTGCTTGTGCACAGGGACTAGATGTTGTAGCTCTATTGTGTTGTGTTTTTGTGCTTTTTAAATGTTACCTAGCTAGTTTGAGCCTAGCTGCTGTAGCTAGCTACTGTTGCTAGCTGCTAATTGTGCTGCTTGCCTCCTCTTTGTCGTGCACTTTGTCGGCTGAATAGTGTGCTAGTGTGATTTATGTGTTTCTGAACTTTAGCTTGTTCCTATTGTTTTGTTGACTCATTGCTAGCAGGTTGTATTGTGACCTGGTGATGTCACTTTTGTTTTTTTCAGTATTGTCTCACACTCGGAGCGTAAAAGACCCAGCAACAATTTACCCTCAAAGACCCAGCAACATTCCCCTTCTATACAGGAAACAGAACCTGTGGTAGCCTCCAATTGTCATAAAAACGTAAAAAGTGTTTAGTTTGTCCAGTACTGTAAAAAACATGGCGGCCTACTTAGGGTGGCCCTTCTCCCGAGGCTCATATAATGTTTTTAAATTTAAACTGCTGATTCTAAGGTGAAGACAACAACAATTTGTACAATTTAGATGATACACACTATCAACAAGATCACTAGGATTCTTTTATATTTAATTTCTGCCAATAGCTCCCTTTCATGCGATCTTACCCACTACCCCTACAAACCACTTGACCGTGGACGTGCTCATAACAACAACAATCACAAATTGCTGCTCCGGACATGCAACATAGCCAGATTTCTTGCTAATCTGCCATGCTATCCCTCAGTGCAATTATACAGAAAGGTACCCGCAAAATAAAATCCACAACCATATGAGCACACCCCAGGCTAGGCAGCCAACTGTTCCTCCTCTTTCACATGAATGTGATTCAATTGGGTAGCATGTGTGGTTGAATGTATATCCTATTATAATTTGATTGACTGGTGCTGGTGCTGCAGTCCTGCGTCATTGTTGTTATGGGCTGCAGGTACCAGGCTTTTGCTAGTTGTATCTTACTGACCTGAACCTGTGAGAAAATGACAATATCGAAGTGACAGTTGAGTGAACAAGGGATTTCCTGTGCTATTGAGGTGAGCTATTGTGAGTGACGGCCTTAAAGCGGAATTCAAAGAGTTTGGGAGTGTTTAGACAGAGTATCTTGGCAGCAGTTTAGGATATATGTGTTAGTTTTGTTCTATTTTCTGACAGAGAGGATGTTGAAAAAACAGATGGAACAGTGAACCAGGAGGATTCTTGTGTACAGCAGTAAGAGAAGATGGGTTTGCGGCTGATCTGAATGTGCTTTGTTTGCTGTTCAAAGCAGAGTTTATTGTCTAGTGTGAGTCAAAGCTATTTGAAGCTGTCGAACATTTCAAATGTGTCATTGTTGATTTGGGTTGTGTTCTGAAATAGAGAGAATGATGCCACTTTCATTCCTGTTCCTCACTGTTCCTGTTCGTGTAAGGTCGGTGAGCAGGTAAGATCTCCTCTAAGAAGGTGAGTAACTGGCTGAAAGTCGCAGGTTATATTGCCAGAATCAGGCTCAGCAAGTTCTAGAGTAATGCTGAGATGTAGAACAGAGTTTATCTCCAATATTCAGCAAGGAAACCTCTAGTTATGTTTCAGTTCAGTGAGTGGGACAACACAGTCAGAGCCCAAATAAACACATTGCCCTTGTACTGAAGGTCATCTGCTGTAACGTTTATATGATATCTGAGGTGCTACAGTATCTAACCTGCAGCTGGTTACTATCTTAGTTCACTAGACAATATCCCCACATTGTTTGGAGGTGCATCCTAAGGAAGTGGCCACATGGTGGCAGGAGCCTGGCCCTGAAATGCCAGATTCCAAAGCTGTCCTCTCACTCTGTGTCGAATGTGATTTTGAGGTGGGGGGAAGTTAATTACTAATTTTCCCAAACTCTGCTGTGCTAAGCTTGGTGTTTGCTTCAAGGGTCAAAGCCTAGAGGCACCTAATTTATTCCCAGCACATATACTAAATTAATATTAGCAATGTGTCCCTGTGAGTCTGTGTGCTGAAGTGAAAGAGTCAAATGAGGACATATCTTCTTAACATTTAAAGAGAAGATATTTGTTTGTGATAAATGCAAAAACTTTTTCGTATGAAACTGTAAAAGATCAGAAATGAACAGAATCCGTTGGCTGCTATTAAGTTTGGCGTCTTGGCAGAGGTCACCCACATGACATATGAATATCTGCTATTGCACTATTTTGAGTGCCAAAATGACAAAAATCTGTTGCCAGAGAAAGATAGATTTTGTTATTTATTCCCCACAAAACAATTTTGCATCGCTTTCGAATGTTATTGCTTCTGTAAACATGATTATGTTGCTGACAGAGAATATGCTCTTCCATTCTAGCTGTCATAAATCATATCAGGCCTATTTATATCAGAAAATTGCAGTTTTATTTATTCCTTTTCTGCAACAGCTTTGCACTGCACAAAGCAAAACTCCCACAATGGCACAGCTTTCCCCACCAGAAGAATTGAAAGTTTAACCTTTTTATGTTTTCAGTTACAAATAAAATGGGGTATTTCACACAGGGAGACCTTTGCCTTATTTACTTATCCCTTCTGATATTTTCACAAGAAAGGAACAAGGACACAACCAAACACACATGCGTTTAATTTGTCAATACCAGACACCATGAATACAATTAGTCAATTTGTCTCCACTTCACGAAAACAAAGCCATAATATTCTGGATACAGATGCCACCATCTTGTGCTTGTGACATTATTTGAAATTGAGAGTCAATCACAATTCACTTGCAACTGTTAATCAGGATGTGCATTGCATCCAAAAACAGTTTAAAGAGCGATAAAGAATGTGGCTTCAATTGTGGGGGCTTTCATGTCGCCTGTATTTAAATACAGTCAATGGTTAATGCACAACACTTGTAATTTGTAACACATTGGATGCATACAATTGAAATATCAATGTGGATTTAGAGTGTGCACTGTTCAGATGGTGCTACGCCTCAGCAGTCGAGGCCTTATTTTGGTTTGGTAGACCAAAAGGAGCTTCAGTAGGAGAGGAACATTTATTGTGTGTGTTGCTCTGCTACAGTGAAATAGATTATTTCCATAATATTGAATATATATACAATAAATATTTGGAATGACATTTTGCAGACTTGACCATTCAAAAAGAGTTTCATACTCGTGTGCTGCAGCGATGGAAACATTCTATACATCAGAGCCTCCCTGGAAAGGTCTGTGCATTTCAGGGGCATGGTGGGAATAAGTCGTTTATAAGAAACTAATTTCCGCTGGTTTTGAACTGTGACACATCCCTGGCTTTACTTCAACTTTTCTGAAGAAACTGTGTTTTCAAAATGTGTTCAATACATTTGATGTTTTCCTCCTTTCATGATTCTTCGCTACATGAATGTTGGCTCTATGTTTGATCATGACACATTATTGTGGTGCCATTATTGCCAGAGCTCATTCTCAAAAGAGATGGTGGTCTACAGAGACGATCCTTGTTGGAGATAGCACCAGTAGTGAAACTAGTATTCAAGCCATTTAACTGATGCTGTTTCATTCAGGACTCACTGCAGCCATCACACTCAGCTCCAGTCCTTTGTATTTCTGTCGGGTGTAGAGTCTCTTGGCGATTGACTTGGGATAAAATCCTCTTTGCACTGTGAGATCCACAGTTGATATCAACAGCCTGTAGCCAGTTTACTCTACCAGCTGGGTGTCTAATTGACTTGGGTCTTTCGCCCTTGACTGAGCTGACACTTTGGTGTGTGGAGGGAGTTGCTTCAATGTTTATCGTTTGGCCGTCTTTGCTAGCATCTGCTTACACTTTTGTTGTATTGATGTCATCCTGCTGTTATTGTTTTACATTTTTCCTGCATGTACGTCTCATACAAAGTTTTAAATCTGTTTTGGTTTATTGTGTTTACAAGCCGACAGGTCCATATTTTTTGTTGTCTGTAAGCACATTGTACTTCAGATTTTCCTCAGGCCTTTAAAGTGTGACCTCAATTTTAATCCATGTCATGTCCAAGCTGTAACAACTCAATTATATTTGAGCCAGCCGCCTGAGTTACAGTGTAGTGTTGGACATCATGCCGAAGGTCCTCAGACATTGATCTATTTTCAGAAGTAGAAGAAGATGATTGTCACAGATTGGCTGTTTTTAAAGTTTTCTAAAGAAGATGCGTACTTTAGGAAACATTTCTAAATGTTGTCCTTGCTTTAATTGCTTTTCATTGAAGCCTCCTAACATGCTGTGAGACAATGTTGTCGTTACATTTAGTTGTATTGTGAGACCGATGTTATTTGGTATGTAATGAGTTCTTAACCTTATTCATTGTGTTTATATTGT
This sequence comes from Limanda limanda, assembly GCF_963576545.1. Classification (NCBI taxonomy): domain Eukaryota; kingdom Metazoa; phylum Chordata; class Actinopteri; order Pleuronectiformes; family Pleuronectidae; genus Limanda; species Limanda limanda. The sequence goes on along the minus strand of NC_083641.1, from coordinate 15,438,775 downwards.
TGTAGATGCTGTAAGAGACGATGCATTTTAGCACCATGAGTGAAACTGTGTGAAATCAGAAATATTCCAGATTGGGCATAAAAAGAATGATTTTATGGATAATTGATTGATTAATACTTGGGACATCACAGGTCTGGCTGATTAATTAATATTGGCAAAATCTGAATCTAATAATTCCAGTGTTTCGGTGTTTCCAGTCTGCATACAAATAAATTACTGATTTAGTGCTTTGAAGTTGCTCTTTGAGTTGAATAAAATGTATGATTCGTCACTTTTACCACACCAATATAAAAAGGAGCTAAAAGGACAAAAACAGCTGGACTTGTCTTGCTCTCTGTGCTGTGTACACCAGTGGTTTGTCTGACCCGGTGTTATAAAACTTTATTAGGTTGACTGACTCTTCTGAGACCAGTGTGGGCTTGCTGTGAAAAGGCCTCTGGAACTGGAGCCCTACAGGGAACGCTTACGGCAAGGTTAAGAGAGGCCCTACAAAGTCAAAGGAGACTCAGTATGGTTACAGAATACTGAATTGACATCCAGCCTTTAGAAAAGTTGACTGATATATTTTTCTGTACAAAGATCTCACAGATTTCATATATTCTGTTTTTGTGGGGGTTAAATGAAGTTGCTTATGAATAATAAATAAGCCCCCACTGTGTGTATTTTTGTCCAAAATGGATAGTTTCTAATCTGACTTCCCAGCCCTCCCCTTACCATGTACTGTGTCACCTTCCTCAAGGGTGTGACACATCACAGCCCTTTGGAGGCTCAACTGAACATACATGAATTGAATGAGGGCCACTGCCAAGGTCAAACATCCCCATATGCTCGGCCTGCATCGACTCTGGTTTTTTCTTGCTTTTTAAAAATATATATTCAGTGCATTTATTTACTTCAGAGATGCTTAACAATCAACTGTGAATATTTACATCCTTAAATATTTGCAATTTGTCAAGAAATATTCTCTATCATTTATTTTGTTGTGTCAATAGTCTTCTTTAGAAAATAACACAGAACAAGAGAATGACTCAGACCAGCCAAGAAAAAACAAGGAGCTCGTAGGTAAGAGAGGAGTTAGCTCTGTTGCAGATACACGTGGCTCAGCCAGACTCAAACAGCACTAGTCTCCTTTAGCACCTGTGCAAGAATCATGCAGCACAGTACAAAGAGAGCCTACACATTAGTGCGAGCGCTTGAAACATACCCCCAACTATGAAGCAAGAGACTTTAGCCTGCGGCACACCATATGGCACAGACTCACAAAGATGGGAGGAGATTGCAGCTGCTGTTTCAATGTTGCAACAAGTACAGATATGTAACATTATGTGGATATTAAATAACCTCTATCAGGATGTAAGATTCTGGTCATATCACACAGCCCTACAAATGTTTTTTTTTTCACTGAGTGGTTAACTTTCACTATCTTTATATTTTAAAAAGAACAAGATAATCAAACAAAATTAAAGTTACTTAGTTTAAAATAATGTAGTATACTACAGACTACATTTGATGAAATCTATTTTAATCTCCCTTTAAAGCCAAATCTTGTACATGCTATGTGTTTTCTTGACATCATATAAATGTATATTCTGAACACACATTTCAACATGCATGTCTGTACAGCTTCCATATATAGATTTCTAACATGCACACTGTCAAATGACTTGTATCCAACACATTTAGACCCTATACAACTTGAGCTTGAGGGCCACTTATGATTCCACTCCTCCTTATACCAGATGTTTCATCCACTTATCTTCAATATACAAAAGACACAGCTCTAAGTTCAAATACCCTCTGTTCCAATGAACACACTAAAAACATGTTTATTAACCTTTTGCTTTTTACAATTTCACAGGAATTCAATAATCATGGAGACACTAAAACAGGCACTCCTGAAATGGCTGTTTAAGCCAAAGGTAAAAGATGTTTTTTAGTATTTATGTATGGAAGAATGGAAGGACATTGGCACTCTGTACCTTTTATTAAACATACACTGAGCAATTCCCAGGAACATATTTGTGTTTCTTGCTCACCCACATACCATTTGGGTCCAAAATAATTTATAAATACATAATATACTGTAGGTTCATAATACCCTCATCACCCCCATTGAATTTCGCATTTTCCCCAAAATAAAGAGAACATGTTGTATGTCTTCAGTTTGGTGAAACAAGGAACAATACCAGTCAAGATAGTAATGCTCAAACATGGCTAAAAGTGCAATAATAAAAACTGAGCAATTTGAGAAATAGGATTTTAAGAGAAATATTTTAAAGGCACTGGTTTACACCCATTAACGATCTAGAAAAACTCGGAACAAAATCTGAGACTTTCTGATTTGACACAGAAGGACCAAGCTATTTGTATGCTGTTAAATCAGCAATGTCGGTATTTGTAACTGCAAACAATTTTTTATCATCTCTTCCTCCAGTCACCCTTCCTTTCTCCTTTCATAAGCTTTCTGCTCTTTTTCTTTCACATTCCAGTTTCTGTCCTCTTCTTTTAATCCACTTCTCTCTCTCTCCGAAAAAATACCCTGCTTTATTATACCTTTTGGCTTGTGCTCTTCTGAGGCTTCTATTTTACCGGGTATGGCTGCGATGGAGGAGAATTCACTGCTGCGTCCTGAGCTGACTCGAGCAGGGATGAACGATTGATGTAATGTTTGCAATTCAGAACTTCATTTATTAACTGGCAGCACCTCTGGGACTCAGCAGGGGCTTCTCCTCCCTCCGTTTTCAAGGTTCTACAAAGAAAGGAAAAGGGAAATTGCACTTTATGATTTGTATTAGTCCACATTATATGGTTTCTCAATGTTTTGGCTGCAATTACAAGCTTTCACCTGCAGTTAACCATTGTTGATAAATGCTTAACTGATTTAAAACAATAAATGTAATTAAATCTCGGCTTCAATAATAATAATTTGACAGTTTTGGCACACTCAGCTTTACAACCAACAGTGCTGTTGGTTTTCATACCAGGATTCATACTATCCGTACTGAAAATGTTCAGGAGACCATGTGACCTTGCACACCAAAAGTACATAACCATAACAGATATGTGGCAAAGCATATAGATGATTTCTCATCTGGATTTTATGCAGATACGAGACACTGGGAATGACAAGTGTAAATGGAGCCACACTGCACATGCTGAAATGCACTGTGTGTATGAGCAGCTTTTTGAAGCCTTATGCAGCAGTTAGTGGACAGAAGCTGTTAACTGGTTGGACCAGCTCCAGACAGTCTTATCAACAGCCACTCAGAGAACCAGTGGCTCTATGGATGGTTGGCACATAACATCTACTCCTAAAACTGTCCCATGATGAATGGCCCCAATTACGGCCATGACCTTTCTCTTTGTTACTCACTCCTTCTCCCCCCGATTCCTCTCATGTACTTTCTGTTTCTCAGTTTACCTTTGTTTCACCCCTGGTTTCAGAGATACTGCTGTGAGTCACTACTTTTCCCTTCTCTTTCCCACTCATTTGCTTTTGACTCCTTTTTTTCATGGTATTTCTTTTGTTTCCTGTTTCTTTCTCAGTTTGGCCACAATGTGTTTATCCTGTTTTGCCCCATTTTGAGAAAAATCTACAATTGGTGATTCATCTTACATCTAATGGCAGTTAAACTAGAACAGATTTGTCAGAGCTCTTTCCTAGGTGAAAATTTTTTATGAGAATTTCTGTACACAATACAATAATAAAACCAGAGGTGCCCGGATGGTGCAAAAGAAAAAACACACTCGCCCACCACTGCTGAGATCCTGTTTCAATCTTGGGCAGCAGTGCTTGGGGCCTGTCTTGGTGCTCCATCAAACACAATTGGCAGTTTGTTAGCTGATATGGGTTCATGTCCTCGTTGTTGAACTAGTGAGTCCTGCATGCTGGTAGAGAAGAGACACAAGTCTAGTTTCATCCAAACAGCACAAATGTTATATGTAGCCTATTTACAAAAGAAAATGTGAAGTTTTTTTTAATGTCTGTATACATCCACTACAGTTATGTAAATACTAAAGTAACGCACATCATGCAATCCTTGATGTTGTTAACTCTACTGTCCAGTGCCATTAAAACATTGCAGAAGAAGAACAGCATGCAAGATGGCTGGATAGACAGATGGGTATATTCTTTATTGAGTTCAGGGGGAAATTTTGGATGTTGGATTTTCCTTCCAAAGAATACTACATGCATTAGTTGACAACAATAACAAAGATTTACTAGGATTAAATGGAATGGAACATTGCTCTGAAATCAATAAGGATACAAGAGAAAAAGTATCTTCGCCACAATATTCTGAAATCTGAAAAAACGGCATTCAAAGAACTGTCTTCGAATACTCAATCTTTGCCTTTTCCTACTAAATTATGGTGCACTAAACACAACCAGTGTGTGTGTGTGTGTGTGTCCATGCTGAGCTGTTGCTCTTCCCTTAGTTTTCAATTTCTCTCCTCCCTTGCTCCTTCCCTCTGTTCAACCCATTTCCCCAATGGCCACTCCCCTAACTTGTATTCCTATGTGTATGTGTTTGTCTTATCCCTGCAGGCAGGAGACAGATGTCTGGTAGGCTCCTATTTTACAGAAAAAGACTGCAGGCGATGGCTGGAGCAGATGAATTGGATTCTGGGGTCAAGCAATGTTTTGGTCGGAGTGTGGCTGCTTTCAGCGGTTTCCTCCTTCCAGATTGACTAAAGTCAATTCATTTTATAGAAAAGAAAGGAGACAAAAGAGCCCATCTTCTAACTTGAATATCTTTAGTGTGACGAGATCGATTACATATAAAAAAAATCGTAATACCCTTTCTGGTGAGATAAAGGTCGAACAAAAGGAAAAGAAAACACAAGTGTTGACACATGCTCTTATCTGGATTTCCAGATAAGAACGCCTTTAGCGATATCTGTTTTGGGAGAAACAAAGGTTTCAGAGTGAACCTCTCTGCAGTTTTAGATGAGGTCAGATTTCAGGGAGATGATCTTTTGTCTGAGGTCGTCACTGTGAGTAAAGATGATTCAGTTAATAATCCACCCGGAGTCACCAGGGTTTTCTTTAATCTTAGAACTGAAACTCAGGGACAGGTCCTTGGAGGTAGTTTGCAGTTTCTGGTAATAGCTGTTATGATATTGTTTATCAAAATATCTAACATCAGGGAAAAATTAACCAAACGAGGGAACTAATAACTAAGGTGATTTGTTATATTTGACCAGGGAGGTGGTCACTGATCACAGGGTTTATGCTGAATACTGCCAACCTGCTGAATACTGTAAAATCTTTGTGGATGTTTTAATGGCCAATGGCAGAATTCTGTCTACAAATGCAGAGAGAGGTGCACCCTTCAAATATCAGTGTATCCCTTTAAAGTCCCAGTGTATCATTATCTGTTGTAGGCCTACAGATAAATCATAGTGTCTGTTAAAATGGTAATGAAGGTGTCCTTAGGCTGAAGTGGTCACAGTGACAGTAAGTGGAGCAAGCCAGGGGCTTAGATGTTGTCGGACAAGATGTGTGGAGAGTAGTCCCTTTGGTCAAACATGGCATAATCGCAATTGTACAAGATGGTTTTATGCCCAGTCAGTCAATACAAAATGAGCAGGACACTTAAGGTTTCTTGATTGCACTCGTAAATCTAGTAAATTAAGCAGTTTTGTTGGCAGCAGCTGAATTTCTCGATTGCCAACAATAAACTCAGTTGCTCACAGGCGGAGCATATGTGACACTGGTAGCAACTGGGTGTTTGTGTGTGTGTGTCTTTTCTCTCATATGATTGATGCCCTAACAAAAACAAGCAAACTATGAAAATGTGGAAAAAGGGAAATGATCCCTTTGATTTTTTTGATATAATTTCCATACTGTTGTGTTCAGATTTTCTTTCCCTTTTTAATTTGTATATTTTTTTCCTATCGTTTGAACTATTCTTACAACCCCAGGGTTGTTGCAGTCCACAGGTCAGTGCGGCTGGAGCACGTGGAGGTCAAATGCGTAATTTAAGGACACATGTCTCCGGAGTTTTGCATTCAGGAAACGTTTCTGTCCTGTGCCGTCACGTACCTTTAGGTTATAACCAAACATAAAAGCATTAGAAGAGTTTGGCACCTTGTCAAGATTTAGGCTCGTTGTCCTGTGCTGCCTGACTGTGCCAAGGACTATGTCAGACCTGGACTGGAATGAGGACTCAGAAGCAGAGTGACAAACAAGAAGGCTATGAAAATCTCACTAACTATATCTATATAATAATAATATACTTGGCAAGCAATAACTGGGGAAAAAGAACTTCCTAATAAATACAAAACATACACTAGAAAAAGAAAAAGCTTTTAAACATAAACCACTCCCGAAGGAGGACAAACAAATTACTAATAAATGGGGCAAAAGAAAAGGCTCACCTAAACAGGAGGCTCAACAAACTAACTAAATCCCTCTTAACATAAATCGCTCCAAAAGGGAGGAAGAAAAACAGTTTACAAACAACACAAAACAAAGCTAAACTGGAAAACTTTAACAAACAAAAAATCACTCTCAAGGAGGAAACAGAAAACAACTTACGTGGCGTAGCAAGAAACTCTTTTGCAAAAACGACAATGACTGTGGGTAAGGCTTAGGTGCACGAACAAGAACAAAACACTTCGGCACAAGACAAAGGGGAGACGCAGACTATAAGCACATGAGGGTGAAGGGAACAGGTGGAAACAATCAGAGACAATCAGACCGGTGACACATGAGGAAGGGCAAGTGACCTGAAACGAGAGGAGAGTTAGGATTTCAAAATAAAACAGGAAGTTACGAGACAAAAACCCCAAGACAAGACAAACCTCACCGCGGTGTGACAGACTAGTCCCGTTAAGAGCTCATCATATGGCCCATTAATCAATTTAAATGTTCAAGTTGTGTATGTGTATGTGTGTGAGTGAAAGGGATTTGTATTCATTATGAGTGGCTTAACCTGGAGCGCTGGAGGAAAGAATAATTGTAGCTTGACGTCATTCACACGTAGAGAATAAGCTGATGGAGCTGGACTGTCATCAGCAGTCGTCTTTTTATTGAAAAATAGCAAATGCATTTAATTATCTTCATTAGGATGACATGTGTCTGATTTCATGGTGGCTCTACTGTCCAATCATGTGCTTAGTGAAGACAACACTTTTGCAAAACTTAAGGCGCAGCTTCTGCTTCGCTACTAATTGCAAAAGAAGCAGTTTAAGCAGGCTTCAGAATAAAGTAGGAATACAGTTATACATCCTAATACATTTGGGTCTTCAAAATAGAAATGCAGGCTTAAGACATTACCTAGGTTATCTTGGTTCCTGCAGAACCTAAAATATCATGAGGCAGAACCAGACCCTGATATATGTGCGATCAGTAAGAAACTTACTGAATATTTTTCTTTTGAGATTGTGGGAATATACACATGGTAAGATGAAAAGGGATGCATACTTGTCTAGACTGTATTTACCTTAACAGGACTGACAGTCAGTCTTCACCACCCACTCTGGTTTTAAGTGTGAGCATGCATTTGCCTGTAAAATTTGTGTGATACTGTGATTATTGATTATTCATACTCTTGAGAAGGTCTGCTCATAAAAGAGAGATAAAAGACAGTTAACATTAACTGATTTTATTTTGTCAGATGTGGAATATACAGCTACAAAAAAGATGCATTTCTTGATAATATGGGTAAACTATGTAAAACATGATGATTTTGTAATGTTAACGAGCAATGATGACCCTAATAACCATCATAATAAAACAGGTCACTGCCACATAACAAATCCCAATATAACCCCTGTTGGGTGTCTAACTCTCCCGTGAACATTTGCTGCCTAGCACCCACTCTACTCAGCAGGGATTAGGTACTCTGAGACACACACACACACACACACACACACACACACACACACACACACTCACACACACACACACCAAATACTCTCTATCCTGAGCCTCAGTGAGAGGTTGAAGCGATAGAAGCAGCAGGAGAGCGGAGACTAAAAAAACAACTGTTTACAAAGAAAGAGAGAGAGCAGTCTAACCTCTCTACAAAGGCAATGTGATCGACCCTCATGAGTGTGGTGAGTGCTTTTGGGCGTGTTGTAATAATACCTGTTGCTGTTTGATGTACCTCCTCAGTGGATGTCAACAATATGTGGATGGTGGGTGGGTGCATGTGCCTTTTATATTTGTTTGTGTGTGAGTGTCTGTGTGTGTGTGTGTGTGTGTGTGTGTGTGTGTGTGTGTGTCAAAGGTCTGCAAACAGTGCTGCAATACTTGTTTCTTCTTGCAGCAGTGGCTCCTTGCACCCCAACAGTTTAATTTGAAATACTGAGGGAAAGGCATTGCAGCTTGAAATCATTGAGATCCATATCGTACAACAAATGTGCTGTGTTGGCATTTGTAACACTGAAACCTTTTGGTTCAAGTATTGTCGCTTAGTGCACCTGCCACAGTACAGCTTGATTGCTTTATTTGTTTGTCAGAGTGTTATATTTTCTGTCAGGTTGTAGTGCTGTGTAACAACAGAGTCTTTTATATCAGTGCCAAGTTGAGTTTGTTGACTCGGAGCTTGTGAGAGAGATGAACAGCTGAAAGTTCACACTCTCTCTCTCACCTTCTGTCTTTGTTTTTAAACTGATGAATGTGGGTGTGTGGCAGTAATCAAGGGATGGAGTGGCTCTTGTATGAGATATTCAAAAATCCCTACACATTTCCAACCATGCCTAGGATAAATTATTTAATCTCCCATGTTACAGACTTGAACAGGGCACAGGAGGTGCTGCTGCATCTTCAGTTCACCAATGCATATCTCGGATATTCATATTTTTCAGTAATCTTTCACATTGTTTTCAGAAGGCCCCTGTGTTTCATTCGTTTTCACCACAATGTCCATAATACATTATGCGTACGTTGATGTATTTTTCTGCCTATAAGCTGTGCTGTGACATATCAGGCCAAGCATTTAAATGCATGTTTAGAGAAGATATTCATTTTTAGTCTTTCGTAAATGATTTTTGTCAATTGACCTGTTGTAGCGCCCTTTGAAGCCAAATTTGAAGCAGATTATTATTGTATAGTTTGTTCATGCAAGTATTACCTTTTTGTAACTTGTGGAGTCTAGCATTGTGATGTTAATTAGGGCTGGACCATGAATACCTACGGAAAGAGCAACATGACAAAATATTCTGCTCAAGTATGTCCATAAACTGAGCCCCTACACATTTTAAACAATAGAAATATGTTTGTATATTAGAAAAATAACTTTAAGCTAAAATGTAAACTTACAAATGTAATAAGGCTAAAACACCAATTTTTTACAACAGAAAAGCCAAAAGTAAAGGCGTACGTTTCACATATTGACTATAGATGGACATATCATTGAAGAATTATTTACATAGATTTTGTGTAATTACAAATGCTGCTGTGTAATTGGCATTGTTACACATACTCATGTTACATATAACAAATGTTTGCGTATACATGGAAAGCTGTAGTCCTATTGTAAATTATGATGTCGTAAAAGAAAGAGAGGAGCCTCTCACAGTTTTTAAACATCATATTGTGGCTTGGTGGAGATCTTTAAAGATGAACAAGCCTAAGCGATTAAAGCGACGATGGTAAATCTTTACGGCTATACATGATTAGCCTGTAGCTAATCAATAATCGTTAGCATGCTAATATACAGGAGAATGACAGTTTTAACATGCGTTAAAACATTTTTTATCATTTTCACCATCGTAGTTTAGCATTTTAGCATGCTAACATTTACCAACTAGTATTAAACAGTATTAAAATTAAAAAGTATGTAGTGTGGCAAAAAAAAGTAAGGTCAGTGTGTGGAACAACATTTTTCTCTCTCTTTTAAGTTTTATGGCAGTGCTTTTCTGAGTTAAAATTTGACTGACACATACTGCATAATAGTCCAAACTGGCAAAGTATATTGTTTTCATGTTTCCTAATACAAATAACAGAACATCTCTCCTGTTGTCAGGTACCTTGTCAGTGCAGATGTATGACCTTAACAGAAACTGAATTGAATGTTTGTATGGCTGATGACTGCTGTAACTGAATAACACAAAGAGGAATTATGCTGGAGCTAACTGGATTAGTGTAAGGCGGTTAAGAAGGCTTCCTGCAGCTTCAGAGGAGGAGCTCCTCTTGTGCTGTCTTATTTTTTACTTGAAAAAATATTTGAGCCATTCAGGGTAGAAATCTTCTGCAGGAAACTTTTATTCAAAACATCTTTTGTTGCATCTCTAAAATAAATATTCATCATACAAAGAATGCGATTATAGAAAGTGATACTAGAGTGAAAGATTAAGAAAGACAAGGCTACAGCAAAACAAACTGCACTGGCTTGAGAGTAAAAGGTTATAATATTAACAGTGTTAAATATTGAACTCTCCTCATTCGAGGTGCAATGTGTGTCAATGAGGAAAAATATAAAGGAATAACAGAACATGAAAAAGGCCATGATTGGCAATTGTTCAACTCTGCAGTACACAACAACATGGCAAAGTATAGTGGACAAAGATGTATTATACTCTAAGATCCAAATGGACAAAAGTTCAGCTGGCTCACTTCAGATTTCCAAAATGTTTGCTTTTATCTTTATTCAAGTATGGATTTGAGGATTGGCTGCATCACAGACATAAACATAATCATGCAGACACATTTCAATCTGACAAATGAAAATCAAACACAGCCCAAGCTTACTCTCAAGCTGTTGACACAAGCATGAAATGTGAACATACACAATCCAGACTGTAAATCAACGCCACGACACGACCCAAAGTGAAACCAAAGTGTCTCAGTCGCCCACTGGTGGCTGGTTACTATATAGGTCAGGAACCACACCACTCCCATGTTAGCAGATGAAATATGGGCCAAATAGTTTGTCATTTTACATCAAAGTTATTTGTTATAAAAACAAGCTAAAATGTCGTAATTGACAGCAAAGACTGACTCACGATTCCAGCACATGAATCAACAGTACCATGCTACTGCAGCTTCATACCCTGATTGCTAGTGTGCAGCCTCATATCCAACATATTTTGGCTTCATTTCTGGATATGGAGATATATCATCCATCTTTATGAAAAGTTTATTACAAAATCAGACTCACATATACACCTAATTTTAAAACGTGTATTCATATTTGATTCTTGTTTATAATTCCATTAAAAGATACTTTGACTTTACGACAAACCAAAATCACTGGTTGTTGAGATTAGTTGATCAGAGATTTGTTTGACTATAAAAGCAAAGATGCAGTCAACTCTTTTTCCTTATGACCCATTGTCTTTCTGTATTTCTTCAGCATAATGCATATTGGGGTCTTACTTCAAATCCTATTTGTACAAAATAATATGTGGTATTGACTACCCAGATGAGTGAGCTCAATTTTGTAGATTTTATTATCACTCACTGGCTGATAATCTGTGACCTACTTTCAGTCATTCTCACAATGATTCCCACAGTTTCTGTAATCCATATACCATAAACACTGTCTAACTACTCCCTTCTCTCTCTCTTCTTAGCTCCCTCGTCGAAATAACTAGCACTACTGTAGTGTGGATTAGAGCAGCAGCTAGCTGCGTAGGTAGCTTAATGAACACGCTGGCACAATTATAGAGTAAGGAAATTACTAAGTAAGGCAATAATATGCTACTTCACAGGGTAATAGTATGTCCCCTCTGGACAATGAGTTATTAATGGTTAGGATACAATGGCATCTACATCCCCAGTCCAACCCTCTGGCCATTTCTCAGCTCCCTGCTGCTGTGCTCTTGTATTTTTCCTATCAAAGGAGGATAATGACAAGAGAGCACAACAACACAGGACTCTCTTCATCTCCGTCCCAATTTGTCTCCGACTGTTTTCGTGTCAGGAGCTCGCCGACGCTCTCATCTGATTTCTTTCTCACCTCGCTTTCCGGTTTCTTATAGCTATCACTTAAGCTCACGCAACACCTACACACCACAAGCTTGGTGGGGGAATGCAGGGTATTAAATTATTCAAACTCCTGGTAGGAGGTGTTAGCATCAATCACTTGGATCCCTTTCTGGCCTCTATCAACATGTCAATAGAGAGTTCTAATGCTGAGTACAAATCTTCAGGAACCCATTAGAATTCGTAAAGATCAATGCTATGAGGTGATGTTGGTAGTTGACATAACCAAGACTATTTCTTCACTTAGCACTGACTTCCCCAGGTGCTTCACAAATCCTAGCTGTACCCTTCTGAGAGGCAGAACACCACCTCACTGGATTCAACCTTGTGATGACCACTTAGTTATCAGATGGAAGTTCACCTGAAAAACTTTTTGGTCTACTGTGGCAGATTGGAGATTACAGTGCCTAAGGCCCGTACTCACCTAGTAGTCACATCCGTTCTGAGAGGATCTCACCTCCCCACTCTACATGCAAATTTACACGTACGTCATTTATATTAGTTGAGACCAAACCATGTTGTTTTGAGGCAGTCTGAGTTAATAGATGTGTCGGATGTCCCCACGTGTGTGTGTCAGCACGTGGGAGCTGAAGAGAGATGAGTCAGATAGTCTTGTGCAGCTGTGAAGAAAGATTTTACTAATTTAATCATTATGTGGTGATCAGTGTTTATGTTGTGACGGTGGTTAAAAACTAATCAACGAGAAGCGACAAAAATATATTTGATTCATGGTGAAGCTGCAGCTGCTCAGAGGACGTCAGCTGAGTAAGAGGTTGTTCATATGTGGCCCAGGAAGGATAAGTGTGTGGAAAAGAATGTGGACACGTCGCCCCAGACCACCCTCGAATGTAGTCTGGCGTGATCAAATCGCCACACCTGTACTTAGAGATGTCCGCTTGAAATCGGATCGTAAAAAACACTAACACCAGGTGTGTAAGTGAGCTGCTTTCTGTGGGTTTATTGACAATATGTGTTATCATCTTACGCTATTGATTGTAATGGAGCTAGTATAAGTAAAAACCATAGACTTTGTATTGAAGATTGACGACATGACAGCTCCCCAAAAGTGAAGCTAAATAATTGTGATCTCCCCCTGGTGGCTGACTAGAGAATGGATCATAAACCATGCCTCTCCATGTTAGTGGAGAGGCCTGGCTGCACATGCACCTAGAAAATCAAATTACATATTAAATATTTTTTTCCCCCAATGATGTTTCTGATTTGGTTTGGTTATAACTTGTGTTTTCATGCTATATCCAGTGGCGGCTGGTGAAATTTTTTTTGGGGGGGGCGCACTTGGGCGGCGCGGTTTAAATAGCCCACCGCAATGAGAGAAAAAAAACTCCGGGGTGCTCCGGTCCTGTGCTCCGGTCCGGACGTCCCCGGGGACGTGCTCCTCTGGGACCGTCCCCGGGGACGTGCTCTGGTGCTCCGGGAGGTGCTCCGGTCCCGGTCCCGGTCCCCGGACCGAGACCGGGTCGGAGACCGGGTCGTCCCCGGGGACGTCCCGGTCTCCGGAGCACCGGAGGGAGGTGCACCTGGGGAGGTGCTCCGGTGCTCCGGGAGGTGCTCCGGTCGCCGGGACGTCCCCGGGGACGGTCACGGTCCCCGGGGAGGTGCTCCGGTGCTCCGGGAGGTGCTCCGGTGCTCCGGGAGGTGCTCCGGTCCCGGTCCCGGAGGAGCACGTCCCCATGCACGTTAACATGTGGTTAAAAATTTCAGCTGATTATTACTGATCGATAAAACTACACACACGACACAGTAAACAACAATGATTCTATCTGTCCACTGTCTGTCCTCTACCTGTCTCACTCAGTGCTCCGGGATCGGAGCTGCACCTCCGTGCAGATTAAAAGTATCTGCTAACTATGCAGCTCCTGTAGATCAGTGATAAGGTCTCTGATTGGACAGTCCTGTCAGCATGATGCATAAGAAACCCTTTCATTGGCTGTAGGCGCAAGTGAAGTGCGCCCATGGCTCGAACTGTCATCCGCCATTGAGAAGCTGTCCTTGCTCAAATGTTCCTGCCCCTTTTGTTGGCTTCCATAGACTTCCACTTGCCCGGCGCCCACAGGGAGGAGTGGCTTCTCTCTCAGTGATAATGAATGGCAAATATATTACCAAATATAATATATTAAGTGGTTTTTGACAGGGGCTTACGGTCTCCGGCACACATTTAACGCTTTAAAACAGTACATTTCTTATTAAATTATTTGATATATAATGTTTTTTGACATGTCATTTTTTTTTTTTTTTTTTTTTTTTCATCTCAAAATTGTAGGGTGGGCGGCGCCCCAGCGCCCTGTATGACGAACCGCCACTGGCTATATCATATTTGTAAAATGGGAAGAAAAGGAGATTCTGAGACATCAGTGGTAAATCTTCTTAAAAACTATTAAAAGTTGCAAAATGTTATTTATTCAATCGTACAAACATTGTTTTCTAAAACTTTATGATACAGGTCTTTCCAATCACACCTCTGACTGAAAACAAACTCTTTTCTTGGAGTCGATATTTTTAGCGAGCAGACAAAGGTCATCTTTTTATTTACAACCACGGACAGCAGTATGTTCAGCACACTCACTCTTCCCCTTGAAGTCTGTCCCATTAAAAGAGAAGAAAGCTGAGGTTTTATTTTTATCTCTCTCGGATGGCACGCTCCTTGTCCTCAGAGGACATTTTCATTTGTCTGATTGAACAAATCAACAACAAATCCATTCTGCTTTACAACTTTGCCTACCTTGCTCTGATAATCCCACGTGTGCTAAAGCACCTAGTGAAAGGAATTGCCAAACATGAGATTACAGAAACATTGATGTCTGAATTAACTGATGTCACAGCAAGATGATAACTCACATGCCAGACTGATGTGTCCCAATAATATTTCTTAAACTGACTGATTCCAACGTTTTATTATCACGTTTTTAAAAGATAACTATGTTGCTCATATTGATGATGGATGATACCATTTAACTAATACAGTGACCTTTACAGACAATTTTAGATGACATCATTAGATTTTATGACTTTGATTTATTTTACATTCATGCATTCTAACTGGCAACAGCTATTTTAAACATTATTAGTCTAATGCAACAGTAGTAAACTATAGGCAGTGATACACAGGGCAGCTTTTTGGCTACAGCATGAATCCAGCCGTCTTCAAAAACGTCTGTGCTGTTCATCTGAATGAAAGGCTTATTATTTCTTATATTTTTAGTTTTTGATAAGATTGAATAGCAAATGGGCATTAGGGGTAGTTCTTATCTATGCCAAGGCCAGCTTTTTTGATAACTTGATAGCTGAAATGTCATGTTTTGCAGTTCCATGCAAGCTTCTTAAATTTAGATGTCAACAGTAGCAATAAACGAGCCAGAGCAACAGAGAGAATTCTTGACAGCCATATCGATTTTCTGTGACAAATTTCTCTCTTGAATTTGGTTTGGATGTGCCATCCACTGACACCTGGAGTGCTGTATCGATGTTCTGATACGTATCAGTTAATCTACTCGCCTATTGCCAAAGCAAAATGAGATTCCATGACACTTCTGCTCATTGAAATTGACCAAAATCTCCTTGGTGCCTGATAAATTGTTATTAATGTCATATGTCACCTATTGTTTTGTTTCTTTACACAGCAATCTCGTCTGAATGGCAGTGTTGGAGAATAAAAGTGTGTTTAGAGGTGAAAAGGTTCCTCACAGCACCATCCATCATGTGTTCAACTACAGATAGGCGGACAGCGTGTTTTTTTGACTTTTCACATTTGTGTCAGCACCATATGTTTCTGTTTTTTTTGCAGTGTATGTGTCACAGTGTGAATTTGTGTATGTGCCGGCCTGGGGGACACCGCAGCCTACAGAGGGGAGTGGGGTTGAGCAGGATGCTGTCAAGACGGTGATGAGGATCTACCATTTGAGCAGCAGTTTGACAGCAGACATTCTCCAGAGTGCAGTTGACTGGAGAGCAGGAAAAACACGATACTGGCCAAAGCATGCTAATGAGGCATGGGCCTTAATTCTGTTTAGATCGGCATTGTGCAGTTTTAATGTGTGTGTGAGCACATTAGAGTTATAACACCAAGATACCAAATAAGAGGTTAATAATTATGAACTCATGGATTGATTGAAATAAGAATGTTGAGTTTCATCAGATCACATGAAATGATATGATATATTACAAAAGCAAGTGTTTCAAATTAAACCCAGACTGGAATTGATGCAGTAGAAATGTGCCTTTACTTAATTATTTCTTGCCACGATTTTAGACCGATTTGATCCTGTAATTAACACTTTGTTCAACACTTGTTCGTTTGAGAATCATTAATTCAGTGTAACTATCTGAAGATAGGTGTTACTATGAGAGGTGTTTGCTGAAAGCGGATCCACACTATTTAATTGATGCAATAATGTAATTGAATCAATTTGTTGACATGAAAACTCCAATTTTGTTCAAGGAAAAATATAAGTTTTTCTGTGGGCTCTAAAAGGAACCATGCATGATATTGATGATGATGAACACACTGCAGCATCCTTTATTTAAGTAGCCTTTGTATACTAAGCAGTCAAACAGCCCTTGTAGCCCTAAAGTTGGGTCTCATTCTTATGTTTTACGCTAAAATAACTAATACTACTATTTCATCAACTGGAGAGGGTGCTTAATTTTTACCTGGTACATTTTAGCCTTAACTATATTCTTTAACTTATATTATGTAGTTTATCGTCAAGTGGACGACCTGTTTTATATGAGTCACCTTGAAACATTTAATCATTTAAAACAGGGGTCTTCAACGTTTTTCAGGCCAAGGACCCCCAAACAGGTGGAGAGATGGAGCAGGGACCCCCTACTATATATATTGTATAAAATTGTGTTTTATATGAAACTGGGCCTAGTGCCATGTATAAACATAACTACCCTGATATTGTCCATTCAATACTAAGCTATTCAAATATTACCCTGGTTCATTTATTCAAGTTTTTAATTTAAACATGTGCAAGGTACAGGGTGGCCATGCCACTGCCATTTATAAACATACAGTGGGTACGGAAAGTATTCAGACCCCTTTACATTTTGCACTCTGTTTCATTGCAGCCATTTGCTAAAATCAAATAAGTTCATTTTATTTCTCATCAATGTACACTCAGCACCCAATATTGACAGAAAAAAAACTAATGTAGAAATTTTTTGCAAATTTATTAAAAAAGAAAAAACTGAAATATCACATGGTCATAAGTATTCAGACCCTTTGCCCAGTATTGAGTAGAAGCACCCTTTTGAGCCAGTACAGGCATGACTCTTCTTGGGAATAATGCAACAAGTTTTTCACACCTGGATTTGGGGATCCTCTGCCATTCTTCCTTGCAGATCCTCTCCAGTTCCGTCAGGTTGGATGGTGAACGTTGGTGGACAGCCATTTTCAGGTCTCTCCAGAGATGCTCAATTGGGTTTAGGTCAGGGCTCTGGCTGGGCCAGTCAAGAACGGTCACAGAGTTGTTCCGAAGCCACTCCTTTGTTATTTTAGCTGTCTGCTTAGGGTTATTGCCTTGTTGGAAGGTGAACCTTCGGCCCAGTCTGAGGTCCAGAGCCCTCTGGAAGAGGTTTTTTTCCAGGATATCTCTGTACTTGGCAGCATTCATCTTTCCTTCAATTGCAACCAGTCGTCCTGTCCCTGTGGCTGAAAACCCCCCCCATAGCATGATGCTGCCACCGCCATGTTTCACTGTTGGGATTGTATTGGGCAGCTGATGAGCAGTGCCTGGTTTTCTCCACACATACCGCCTAGAATTAACACCAACAAGTTCAATCTTGGTCTCATCAGACCAGAGAATCTTATTTCTCATAGTCTGGGAGTCCTTCATGTGTTTTTTGGCAAACTCTATGCGGGCTTTCATATGTCTTGCACTGAGGAGAGGCTTGCATCAGGCAACTCTGCCATAAAGCCCCGATTGGTGGAGGGCTGCAGTGATAGTTGACGTTGTGGAACTTTCTCCCATCTCCCTACTGCATCTCTGGAGCTCAGCCACAGTGATCTTTGTGTTCTTCTTTACCTCTCTCACCAAGGCTCTTCTCCCACGATTGCTCAGTTTGGCTGGACGGCCAGGTCTAGGAAGAGTTCTGGTCGTCCCAAACTTCTTCCATTTAAGGATTATGGAGGCCACTGTGCTCTTAGAAACCTTGAGTGCTGCAGAAATTCTTTTGTAACCTTGGCCAGATCTGTGCCTTGCCACATTTCTGTCTCTGAGCTCTTTGGGCAGTTCCTTCGACCTCATGATTCTCATTTGCTCTGACATGCACTGTGAGCTGTAAGGTCTTATATAGACAGGTGTGTGCCTTTCCTAATCAAGTCCAATCAGTTTAATTAAACACAGCTGGACTCCAATGAAGGAGTAGAACCATCTCAAGGAGGATCAGAAGAAATGGACAGCATGTGAGTTAAATATGAGTGTCGCAGCAAAGGGTCTGAATACTTATGACCATGTCATATTTCAGTTTTTCTTTTTTAATACATTTGTTAAATCTGTTTTTTTTCTGTCAAGATGGAGTGCTGAGTGTACATTAATGAGAAATAAAATGTACTTTTTTGATTTTTTGCAAATTGCTGCAATGAAACAAAGAGTGAAATATTTAAAGGGGTCAGAATACTTTCTGTACCCATGAACATCTTGCATACAACACTGAGCTATTAAAGTAATTCACAGATTCATGTGTTTATTTTAAACATATGTAGAAGAGACAGTGAATCCTCAAGCTATCTGTGGATGGCACACATACTCCCACATTAGTAAGATGTCCGACCCTGATGGGTAGCACACAACTTATCTAATCTTGGATTGATGGAGGTTGTCAGGCAGAGGGTAAAATCAGCCTCACAATATGTTGGATGCATGTTAATGTGTATTCAAAGACATTTAAATTCGTGGAAAAAAAATAAATTATAAAAAACTAAAAAAATTGTCCCCTAGGGGTCGCGGACCCCCTGTTGAAGACCTCTGATTTAAAACATCAAACGCTAATGCAAAACTCACTCTAGCAATCAAGGACCCATCGATTCGAAATTGACTTGATTTGCTGATACTATCTGCCCCCGTTATTACTGGTTACCTGATATGTCTTGAGCAAGAACACATCTTAGGTACCAGAAGTTATTGGGCAGTTGAGGTTACTTTAATCATAAACTGTTAGTGCCTCAAGACCTTTTCTTGTTTATATTTTGTAATTCTGTGAAGAGGAAATGCTTGTTTTTGTTTTATAAGTTTCTACATCCCAAATCCTTAAGGGACCCAGTCACACCCAGCACATATGTAGTCAGACACTAGCTTTGCTACTTTCTGTTGTGCATTATTGTTGCATAAACAGGGGTCACTGCTCCTGTCCCTACGTCCGCCTCGGACTTGGTATCAGGAGGTGACAGGAAATATGTTGACGAGAGTGTAAGAGTGAGAAAAAGGGTGGGGGTGTGGGGGAGATAAGTGAAGAGGACTGCATGGGAGGAAAGGGTTGTCTGGGAGAGAGGGTGATAAAAGAGATCGATGATAAGGAGAAGAGTGTATGAGGAAGCAGGAGAGAGAAGCGGAGGCATGACAAGAGGAGAAACGGGTTATGGGGATAGGTAACAGCTAACATGTAAAATAATTTCTTTTGACGGACATGTAGGTAAAATTCAGTGAATTATTTCTTCGTTTGTTAATCCGTTCCAGAGTGATAACTAACTCTGAGTTAGTTGCAGTATAGTTTATAATTATGTAAACCTAATTTTAAACTTATGTTCTATCAGTTTTATAGATATTTTCATCTTTTGCTGCCAACAGCAGTTTTTCCCATTGGCTTTTAAGGGTTTGAAATGTTCACATCCTGAGAAATGTGTCAGATAATATCATGGTTTCGTGGTGTCACAGTATTTCACAATTCCTATGCTTGTTTGGTTAGGGGCTTGAACATGTGTGCTTGTAGGTCAGACTCTGCCTCAGGCAATGTTCCTGTGAAAATTATGATTTTGTTCTCTTTGTGTAGAAACAAAGGTTTTTTCAGATGTCAGCCAATGAATGAAGCTGAACCGCAGCAGTGAATGTTGTTGGATGACTTAATCATAGCTGGCCAAGGAGCCCCTGGATCCCCTGGCTCATCACCCAGCAGCTGATTACCCTACACTTGAATCCCTTCATTGGTTTTTACATTACACAGCCATAACTGATAAAAGTGATTGAAATTCTCTGTGTGAAGCATCTGCATTGTACAGGAGCACACTGTAACGTTGTGGTCTTTAGAGTCGAGTTATTTGTTGGGAGATAGATGAGTAATCTGTGGAGTGTCAGTTATAATTAAAGGCCTTTATACCCATATAGATCGATACAATATGCTACATACTGACTTTCATCAAAGCTTTTCACCAAGTCCCAATATAGATCTATACTGTACTATATTTTCATGATAGTACAGTCACATCTCGGCCTGAAGTAAACCAAAAATCCGTAGACCAAATACACATTTTGTTACAAACAGGAGGTTGTTTGTCATGGTCTTGCAGCTTTGGGAAGATAGCATTGGAATGACGGTGAGTGAACCTGACCACGTTTAAAAAGGACCTGCAATCTTTCCCAGGGAAAATCAAGCGTTGAAAGTTTGACATACGGTGGGAATAGACATCTATGCAATATCATAATGGCTTTTTTGACCCATCTGTTCATCCACCATGATACTACAGGTCATCAAGCCACATTCATTTAGGATGGATTTTCTGACCATATCCCACAGTCTTTTCAGTATAAAGTCAGATAGAAAAACATTGATTCCCATACCGGGAGTTGAACCCGGGCCGCCTGGGTGAAAACCAGGAATCCTAACCGCTAGACCATATGGGACCTGGAAAAGGTACTACAGACCAATGTACACATGTTTGTCGTAAGCTCCAAAGCCTTGTAGTCTTCCCACTGTAGGACTCTACACAGTGTTGGTGAATGTTTCCTAATATTAAGAGCATATCTGTGTGTGTGTGTGTGTGTGTGTGTGTGTGTGTGTGTGTGTGTGTGTGTGTGTGTGTGTGTGTGTGTGTGTGCGTGTGTGACTTGCTCCGACAGACAACAGAACTAAAGTCAAAACAAATGTCTGGGCTTGGTCATTCCACAGGAACACACAAGGAGTGTTAGCTATAAATGAATGAGCCTTTATATTTCATGTCTTTTGCCTTTTTTTCAATGTTTTTCAGCATAATGACTTGAGTTTCATCCAATCTGAATGTTATTGGATTGTTAAAGGAAGCCTGAGTGCCTGGAGAAAACCCACAATCCATACAGAAAGACCCAGGCGAACTGGAATTTGAACCACTAACCTATTACTTGTGAGGTGCTAATTTTTACTAATTTCAAAAAATTGATGTTGTTCCAATGTCTTTTGACAACAGACTCCAAGCCATGCTTATTTGCTTGGTGCACCATTGTCAGTATTGACATGTTTACTGCAACTGCTAGCTGTTTGTTCGTGCACCTGACAGTCCATTAGAAATGACATTTTACATCTACTCGGGAATTGAATAGTATCGTTAAATAATGTAGAAGATTTGCTGAGTGTGCAAAATTGCGGCTTTAAAAATGTTTCCGGTCAATTTAGTAACTTCATATTTTGGACAATGAAACATTTGTTGTGGGAATTTGTGATGTACTCCTGCATATCAGTACAAAGCAGGACAGTATTTTTTACAGTGTGGACTGAGCTGCTTGTACCAGCTCCTCCCTGCTCTGAGTGATTAGCTCTGTTTGTCAGAAAACAGTGAGAGAGGGACATGACTGAGGCTCTCACAAATGTCCTAGATTAATGGATTATAGATGAATGGGCTTTTTTCCCCCATCACTTGGTGATAAATGAAACAATTTATTCTCTACTCTCTACTACTCAGTCTTCCTTTTGTCTTCCTCTTTCACATCCACGGACTTAATCTCTGTTCCTCACTTTTCAACTGTGTGGAATTGGATTTTTCATCTTTTTCTATGGAGTGTGGTCGTTTTTTTCATGGCTGGCTGCTTCTCAACATATTGCATTAGGAAAAGTCACGGCCTCTGGGTTGACACCAAATTGTTGTCGGGTGGGGTGTCTCACGCCACAACTCTATGCTGTTCTCACTCTTGTCTATCAAGCCTGGACTCTCTGAAGCACTCACACTGTCACCTTTCCTGTCTCTTTGGACTGAAGCTCTTTATGCCTGGGAGACACCTGTCTGTCAGAGGGAACCATATATGTTTTTTCACTGACACGTCTGTGGTCTTGCTCTATTTATGAACTCATCACCAGCCATACGAATAGGCTCAGCCTGACACAAACCACCAATACATTTTCTCTCAATTGACTTATTACATTACGACTCATAATCACACATTAAAAGTAGATAAATTATAATTCACAATTACCTTGTATTTCGAGAGCAGTGAAGGATGGTTAGTAACACGAAGAGTGTGTTCTCCTCCTTCTCTTTTCTTCTTAGCCCTGATTTCCCATGTAGATTTGGTAGATAATAGGTTTTAGCTGAGAAACAACTTAAATGACATTAATAGAGACTGATTTGCACAGTAATCTTCATACGTCTCTCACAGGACACGTAGGACTTATAAGATACGTGGTTGGGATGAATGTTAATGTTCGTGTGTCTCTTTAGCTTTAGTGATGCTTTTTAAAAATATATATCATAATGTCACAGTGGTGACAAGACAAACATTTTTTTTTAATTTATCCATTCAACTGGAAAGATTATTACTCAGTAGACTGACAACAATTGAACCGCAGGCGCACTTCAGTCCAAAAGCAATCAATGTCAAGAATATTACACAGCCCCGTAACTGGGAACGACAGGTCGCGGGTATTTCATATAACATATATCATGACATGAATTTTAGTTCAGACCTTGGTCCAGTCGTGTCGGTATAAGTCAACGCTGGGTTTTGACTGCTGCAGTAAAGTGGACTGTTTTAAGCCATGTAAGCAGTGAATTAACGTCCTTCACAGTGAGTGTCATATTTTCTGCTTATAAAGTTGCAACTTGCCATCAGTGGCATGTACCACCAGTGATTAACTGTTTTTACTGAAGACATTGTACATTTTGAAGCTGTTTATTCTCAGTAGAGCAGAGTTACAGAATCCCTGCGGAGGCAAGTGTCAGTAAAATACAATAACATGTAAATTTTCCTTTTATTTCTAATAATTGTGACACTCACATACTTTTATTAAAATGAGACCAATGTAACATTCATATTAGTCACATTGCAAGAGAACTCCGGCAGGTTAATAAGAAAACAAGCGAGAGATGGAGCTGACAAGTAACAGAGAGGGACAGTGAAATGTGAGCCTGATTGTGCTTGTGCTGCTGTGCAAGTCCTGCACTGCAATACTACACCATGTGCCGCTGATCATTAATATGCACTGAGGAGTTATGTGACAAAAGGCCATAGCCAAGGCAATTTCATTTCCTAAGCAGGGCCTCTGAGGAGTTCATTTCAAATGCCCTCCAACCACGACTCAGTCTGAATTGCATTTGGAGGGAGAAAGTGGTATGATTGAGGGAGGGAGGGGGTTATTGCTGACTTGCCACCAGTTAAAAAGCAGAATCGACACAGCAATGCTGAAAATATAAAATGTTATGAATACATGATTTCCCCTTCAGTGTGTACTCAATCTCTGTAGCCCCTTCGATTGGGGAGATCGTCCCCCCCGCTGGCATCGTTCATGGAGGCGAGAACAAGAGCTACTGAGCATTAGCTCTACATGTTTCATTTCTCACACGGTTGGTAAATGCAACTGCTGATTTGGACACTGATATGGAATGAAACAAAGTTTACGGTTGCACAACGTAGAGCGAGCATAGGTCCGATTTGTCTCGGAGGATAAATCTAAATCTTCTTTGAAAAGTTGGCCTGTTGATTCTCTTCTTTAACTCACTTCCCATGTTTATGCTACCTTGCCATATGCTGGTGATCTGTCCAGGGTGTACGAATGGCAGCTGGGATTGGCTCCAGCAACCCTTGGAACACCCTTAAAGGATGAGCAGTATTAATGAATGGATGAATATGCTTTTAGGAAAACCAGTAGTCTGGCTCCATCAAAGATGGATAAGCCTTTGTACTGATTTCAGATCAGAGCAATAAAAGTCCTCTAACAATAAGCAATTAATCTATTATCTAATTTCCCAAAACGTCAAACCATTCCCTCAATAGCAGTTTCTTAAGTTCTTGGTCAACATTACACCATGTGGAGATCTGACTAGTTTAAGTGTCCATGGGAATTTAAATTTAAATTCATGAAGGGACTGTTGGACCTTGGCAGAGGTAGTAACTTTACTTTTCTCTTTTCAAAAAATAATTTCGAAATTAAATATATATTTATAAAAGCCAACCCACTTTTGACTTTTCGATTTGCACAGAACTATAGAGGATACCTGGCTTAAGGACTCTGAGGAGAAGCTTCTGCATTGTGTGGTGAGTTAGATGCAGTTTGAAAAGGACTTGGCTGCCTCATATGGGACTTGAACACAAAAGAGAGCCCGACAGAGTGAGTGTGTGGAATCAATGGCATTTAATTAAATTGATATGGGGAGCAAACAATGCAGTATATCACTGGAGCTGCTCCTCCATGCTGCAGATAAGCCTTCTTGCCTGCAACATGGGTCAAGAGCAGAGGTTAACTCATGTAGTCTTAATCCATCACACAAACAGACACACACACAGCCGTAAACACACCGTAACTAATCAGTGCTTTGTGATGGAACATTATTCAGTCACTTGACAGCCACAAATGACAGAATTTATTAAGGTCCTAAGTATATTCTATTTTACTCTAGATATTTTTGTCCTGTAAATTTTTTTTAATTTTTGTTAAACCTTAACACCAACTCTTTTGCTTTCATGTTCTCCCCCCGTGTCTAATATTAGCATGCAGCACTAAAGAGAGAAAAAAAATCCACCTGTCACACCAGTCAACTGGCAAAGAAGCGCTATTTCTTTATTGTCTTGTGTTTTTTATTAAACATTTTGTTTTTCTAAGGAGCAGGCAGAAGTTGACTTGAGGAGTGTGGGTCTATTTTGCCTGTGTAAGCGCATCAGAGGAAAAAAGGAAAACCAAAAAGCCATGTCTTTTTAGTGAAAGGTCAGAATAGGCTTTTCTTGCTCCCAGTGGATTCTCCATCTCACTCAGGAGTAAAGAAAACAACAAACACTCACCAGGCTTTAAAAGGAGATTAAATGCCTGTTTCTTTCCCTCCCTCCGTCCTTCCTCCCCTCCCTCTACCCAGTAGGGAAGTAATGGTGCTATCTCCCTGCAGATCGGGGACATTGACTTGTGTAAATGAACTGCATTTATGTAGTCCGTCGACCTCTCGGAGTGCTTTACAATTTATGTATCATTCACCCATTCACACACTGATGATGCAGCATCAGGAGCCATTGATGAGACTATCATCTAATGTGGGTGCAGGGAGCCACAGATACAGTATGTGGGTAATATCATGGGTAATATTTATCCACTGTGAGGAAACCCTGCTGCTTATTATTATTTCTTCAAGTGTATTATTCATAAAAAGTGGGATGTTTTCATCAACACCAATATTCTGATATTAAGAGAATAAGACACTTCCATGTAAACCGAATCTTCCGAAGAAGCACTGAGATGCTTATAATTCGAATTACCAATAATCAAATTAAGACCTGGAGTATTCAGACCTTAGTTTTAGGTCTTAATTTGATAATAATGTGCTTTTTTTAATGGGTTCTCGTGCGAATTCGACACACCACATGCATGTTCTGTGTTCTATTAATAATTTATGTAAACATCATAATTGTACTAATGTCTTATTCAGAATAGAATAATCTAACGTTGAACATAAATTTACCGTAAGAGTGATATGCTTACATTTTAATGCTAAGTCGTTTGTCAACAAATACACCTAAACATTGGAAACCAGTGTTTCCCACCTTGTGGGTGAGGTCTGACTGTCTACATGGAGGGTAAAAATGTTGTGGACAGCAATACATCACAGCTATACATAGCAGTGATGGAGCAAATGTTAGAGATTCCTTGATATTATGAGAAGTGTAAAAAAAATGTAATGTTCATTATGAAAGTGTAGCGCAACAAATAAGCATAAGGTAGGCAGCCACAGTCTAGATTATTAATGGCGAAACACTGGTAACCATGTAACCGATCTAATACATAAAACAGCATAATATCATTTCAGCCTATCCTGGCCCATGATCCCCTGCAGATTGCTTATTTCACGGCCTTGCCTCCATCCTCTGCTGATGCGGCCCACACTATTATTAGCTCCAACAGTTAAAGGTGTTGGAATCAAAAGCATTAGATCAATGGTTAAAAAAGCTTTAGAAGAGATTTAAACACTTCCCTGCTCACACCTACTGAGCTTTTAAGGGGGGGAATAAGTGAAAATAAACTCTGAAGTATTTCAAGCTTGTCTTTGTCCATTAGATAAATGGATTCATTATCTACTCACCACTATGCAGATGGATGAGTGAAGTGTTTGAGTCCACGAAAGTTTTTTATTTTTAACTGAAGTTCAGTTGTATTGGATTTGGCTGCAACACTGTTTACCTCTGAAACTCCAAAAGTGTGTTGTGGACTCAAGCACTTCACCCACACCTCCATGGGCCAAGTGATCAGTATAATCATGGAATTGTCATATGTGGGTGAACTAAGAGGAGGGGCAGACTTGAGAAAAGCTGCAGCAATAGAGTGAACACAAATGTACATGAAGACTGCTGGAATAGAGGTGCTGCAGATGGCACAAATTCACAAACAATTGAATGGCTGGCACCTTGCATCCAGCATTAAAGCTGGAGCTGTGGACTTTATTTTTTTGTAGGAAGTGACTGGAAAAACTTCAGAGAGAGAGAGAGAGAGAGAGAGAGAGAGAGAGAGAGAGAGAGAGAGAGAGAGAGAGAGAGAGAGAGAGAGAGAGAGAGAGAGAGAGAGAGAGAGAGAGAGAGAGAGAGAGAGAGAGAGAGAGAGAGAGAGAGAGAGAGAGAGAATGTTGCAAAGAATGTTGAGAGGATTACAGATGGCACGGCAAGTTAAGTGAGTATTTACTTGCAGAATAATTGTGAATTGTGAATTCATCGCAGCACGGTTGTGGGTTACACACACAGACACACAAACACAGGCGCACACACACACACACACACACACACACACACACACACACACACACACTGAAGCAGAGGCTGGTAACTGACCCACATATACAATCAGAGGCTGGAAGATCAATGCAATAAAGCCAAGGAGGGAACATTTGGAGACATTGAATGTAACATTTAGGTGACAAAACAACCAAAAAGGGGGAAATAGAAAAGGATGAGAGAAAGGAAGAGAGCGAGATCAGGCGAGAAAGGAAGAGAAAGTAGATGAGGCAGGAGACGTAAAGAGAGGAAGCTCAAAGAGAATAAAGAAGTGGTGATTAAGAGTGAGTGAACAAGAAAGAGGGAGAGAGCAAAAAGTAAGCCCAGCACAGCCAACAGGGGAAATATGTTACCAAATACATCATTTCATTTTTTTTCCTTTTCAGAACGAGAAGCCTTCAAAATAATACTTTGATGGTATGTAAGCAGAGCAGATAAAGAATTTAACTTCACACTACCCTCTGTTATCATTAAGATATATTCTTGTTCATTTAAGTTGTATTCTTACTAAACACAGGCTTTTGTACAGGGTTAAAGGTCAGTGCTATTATAGCAGCCAGTGCCAGCGTCTCCTTCACAAACACCTGCCTCGCTATCAGTCCCTCATCAGCAGCCATTTCAAAATCAGATTCACTCTCTTGATTGCAATAGTTCTTTATACTCTTTTAACCTCATTCACACATTAATTGGCTGCCTCATCATTGCCAATCACAGCGTGACGTGTTGAGAATCTGTCAGTAGGCATCAGAGTCACTGTGAAACAATGTCAGCCGGTCCACCAATGAGACAACTACAGGTGGCTTTTCTCGTTTAGTCACGTTGAATTAGTCAGTGGATGAGGAGTAAGAACTGGTATTATAATGGTGGATGTGCCCGATAGTAAGAGAGAAACCCTTCTCTGCAGAGGATACTCACTTTTTGCACGAGGAGACCTCTGTTTTCTTCACACCTGCCTGTAGGTCAGGGGTCTCAAACTCAAATTACCTGGGGGCCGCTGGAGGCAGTATCTGGGTGAGGCTGGGCCGCATCAGGTATTCCACAAAAAAAAAACTTTGCTAAAAAAATCCAAACTTCTCTAATGTCATTACTAACAGTTATTTAACTTCAATGGGTTCTTCTGAACATGAATAGAATGTTGAAGAACACGAACAGTTCTTGTAAACATGGCTTCTCTTGCCTACTTCTTGCTGCCAGAGACCTGGCAGCGCTTCCTCTCACATAGCTGAGCCACATTTGGCTTGAGGGAGGAAGCAGTTGAGACCCTCAGTATGGCTTGAAGATGATCATCAGTAAGCCTGGACCTGTACCTGGACTTATTGAAGTTCAAGGTGGAGAAGAGCTTTTCACACAAATATGTGCTCCAAAAAAGGCACATGGTCCGCTTGAACATTCGGGAAAGCTCAAGGAAGCTGGGGTTCAATTCTCACAAAAATTGCCCCAGCTTGTCTTCCTTTCCACTCACCTCCCTGAACTTGGCTTTGAGGTCAGAGTTGCACTGCAGGCCAATGAGCTCCATTTGAAGCACAGGAGGGGCATCTTGCACATCAAAGGAGAAGGGATCCGCAAAATTTTTGTAAAAGTCGCTCTGTGCGTCTTGAAGTCTGCAAATCTATGATCAAATTCCTCCTGTAGCCTCACATTTTTCTATACATGTTGGTGCTTACTTTGTGCCGGCGTGTTGGCTTGCCTGCGTTCTGGGACTTATTTGAGCAGATCCGGTACCTCTCGTATCGAAAAAAATATGAACATTAAAAAAAGTTTTTTAAGAAATGATTAAAATAAAATATAACAATATAATGTAATCACTAGAAAATTACGGAGCCCCTGTTGACATCGGTGGATGAATTACTAATTTGTGGCCACGCAATAACAAGATAATCTAATAAATTATATATAAAGCTTTCTTAACAACAGCATCACAATTTCATAAAATAATAACAAATGCAGACTTCTAAGATGAACCAAAATAACTAGCACATCGTCATGTACAGTCCGTGGCTCGGTGCGTAAATGTCACCACCAGAGGATGAGGGAATTTAAATCATTAAAATTCATCCACACATATCAGGTGTAAATAATAATGTAAAACAGCCCAGACTGTAAAATGTAGATATTAGCTCAATGACGTGTTATAAACTGCTGCGGTTTAGAATAATCTGTCTGCGTAAAGAAGCTCCCAAAACCTCACAGCGCAGCGTGTGCGTAAAGGAGCCGTGGTGTCCCTTGAATTTGCCTTCAATTTAACAAATTGTGTGTGTGTGTGTGTGGGTGTGTGTATGTGTGTGTGTTCCGTTCCGCTGGACACAGAAGTCGCCTTTACTCAAGACGCCACTTTATTAATCACTGACATAAAGACTGATACCGTGGCATGTGTGCGCTGTTTTAAGCGGCGTTTTATGTGCGTTCCGGGACCTGTGCTCGTCGTACCTGCGCTGTGATATGTACTTAGCGTTCCGGCACCTTGTGATTTATAAATGAAGCACTGGATACATCATGACCTGCGCGAAAGAGGGCGGAAAACTATGAATTTCACCCTCCTGCTCACCGCACATCCAAAGCCACTCTTTTCTCTCCCGGCTCTCTCTCTCACTCTCTCTCACACGTACACACACACACACGACCCCGCCCCCCATGTCACTCACTTACATGCTGCGTTCACTGGTCAGGCACACAGTAGGAAACCAGAACATCATAACATTGTCCCACACAGCAGCTAACAGCGGAGCTGCTACAATGTTTGTGCGGGCCGCACTAACATTAAACTTTCATATTAAGGTGGGGGCCACAAAATATCGTCCCGCGGGCCGCAATTGGCCCGCGGGCCGCGAGTTTGA
Organism: Limanda limanda; assembly: GCF_963576545.1. NCBI lineage: Eukaryota > Metazoa > Chordata > Actinopteri > Pleuronectiformes > Pleuronectidae > Limanda > Limanda limanda. The sequence goes on along the minus strand of NC_083641.1, from coordinate 15,408,839 downwards.
GACCCCTGCTGTAGGTGCTATAAAATGAACATGAAATTACTGCACCATTAATTCCACTACAGGTGATTATTGGTCAATAATCCAATCGCTTTCTGCTGCCTCAAGATTGTAATGCATCAACAATGCATAATTATATAATATTCCAGTGGTGGGGGCTGTAATGAATTGGACAATAAATGTGGAAAACTTGTTGATAAAGGTAAAGCTGTTTCCTGACTTTGTGACTTGTAGTGTGTCTCTCATAAAGCAACTTATTGAGTGTGGGCTGTTTAGACTACAAAGACTATAACTGAAGTGAAGTCACTCAAATTCTATAATTTTCACTGAATCACAAATATTTTTTAAATCATTTTTTTGGGATGTCTGGTCACCTGGGGTACATGGGTTGAATGAAGGAAAAAACTCGGTGTACTTGTAATCTTGTAACCTTTTTACCTATTGATGCTCAGCTTTCCCCGTTTGAATGTAATGCGCCTTATAGATGATTCTGAAATCCTGATTTCACTGAAATCTCCACAGCTGTATCCACCCTCTGTCACAACCACCCACAGCCTGAACAGTGACAGTAAAATGCATAAAATACTCTGACTCTCCTAATTTGAGTGACTCCCTGCAGGTTTCACTTTGTGTTGTTTTTTGACTGTTTGTCCTGAGGTATTGTTTTGCTTTCTAGTGTTTGTATCAGATGGGGAATGACCGCTTTGTGAATGGATTCCTTAGTGGTAGGTGTCTTTATGCAGTCTATCGATCTAATGAAAGTTATTGTCTGGTACTCCCAGCCACACCACAATGAAGCTTTATTTTACCAACCGAAAATATGACTTTAACAAATTGAATACTGAATAATTTTCAGCTGTTGAAAAGTTAAATAAATCCAGTCAATGTTCTTCTACCTGTAGGCAAAGATATACGTTATTATTAAGCTTCCTGGTTCAATGTATTGAAAAGTTTTTAAGCCCAAAATACCAAGTGTACCAAGTGACCCTTGCTGTAAGTTTAAGGGCCACATGTGGATGCATGGGTCAGACCGACCGTAAAATAATTCATTTCCACTCCAGCCACTTTTTTAGAGAGAAGTTCAACAGCAATGTAGTCCATGCATATGCATCATTTTAGCATTAACTGTAATTGGCTCCTAGATTCATATTGAGCAGCTTGCGGTGACAAACATTCTTCCGCCGGGAGCAAAGTAGACAGATGCTCTCGGTCGCTCTTTTTCCTTCTGCATCTGCCGATAACTGCTCACTGCGATCCCCTCGTGTCTTTCTCTCTGCCCGTCTCACTCCCTGCTTTCTACGTCTTGTTAAGCCAAGCGTTCTTTACAGCATGACGATAACAAATGGAGCAGATCATAGACTGCGCTGGAACCAGTGGTGATTATCAAGTCTGTGAAGTAGATCTTTTGCCAGACTGTGAGATTAAGATTTGAATTGTGTTGTTCTCTGTATTAAGTTATCTGATGCATTGGGGCCTTTGTTCCAGAGCAATAGCTCATTGCTGTATGCATGAATGTTGCCACTCTATTAATATTAATTGGAACAAGTCAAATTAATAGCAGGCAGTCCAGACTGTGGTTATGAGAGAAGCCATCCTGTCTCCCTGTGTCATTCTATTAGTATGCGAAACACTGATCCTGCTCACACAGCGACCCCATCTTAAGGTCATGTACTTAAACAACTAATGTTTTGAGGGAAACAAAATGCCACACTGATTAAGTTCCTTTTTAGAAAAACAATGTAACGAGGAAACATTCATATTGATCATATCCATATAACTGTTCACTGCCAATTCAAATAGTTAACACTTATATCTTATCTCCACAATGCTCCACACCTTCAACATACAATCATCTCAGTTTGTTTGCTATGTTTTAGTGAATCTAAGCGCTTGGTCAAGAAAAGATCGGGATAGCCCCAATAAAAAAAAGTCAACTATTTTAATAATTGGTTATTATTATGAATTAAAACCTTTTAACTGAGACAATGTCCTATTTGCTTGTATTTATATCTTTGTGAACTGAATATATTTTGGGTTTTGAACTAAACAAAAACAAGGCATTGAATACAAATAAAAAATTAATCCACTTTGCAGATTAATCTTTAAAGAAAATAATCATCAGCTGCGGCCCTGCTTCGAGCTCCATACAGAACCTATTGATCACTTTACTATATCTTCTTTGTGTAACAGTGGCTTAAATGCAGGACACCTGTATCTGTTTCAAGACTTCATTCTAAGCTAAGCTAAACGACTGCTAACAGTGGCTTTATATTTACCAGACAAATATGAGAGAGGTATCAATCCTCTCACTCTCGCCTAGAAGCAAAAGTCTAACTGTACTCCCCAGAATTGATTGAAATATTTATAGTTTGAATGATATCTCTGATAAGACATCAGAGGGTTCAGCTTTAATTTCTAGTTATTCTTATAAAGGGCCATGTTTACTCTGAGCTGCAGTGATAGAATCAGAGAATAAAAACATCAACACTTTTAAAGAATCTTTGTTTAAACAAAATCAAGATACACAATTTATTTTGTAGCTTTCTTTATTTTGATAAACCTTCTCTTGATTTTAAAAGTTTAGAGCAGTAAAATGGATTGACTGATCTATAAAAATATATATTTCTGTTGATTATTTGTCTCATTACTGGAGACTCTTTTGTCCCTATTAGGATCCTGTAGAATGACGACTGATCTGATTGGTCAGGTTGGGCTATTGGCATGTTTTGATCTGTTCCTCTGATGTGAAACTGCCCTGGAGCATTTTAGTAGAACCTATAAAAGGAGACATGCTTACACGCAAATGTTGGCACACTCAACCTGCCTCATTTATGCAGCTAAGCTTTATTCTTCATTCGTGCTTGTGTGTGTCAGCATTGACACAAAAAGTCAGGTTTGCAGATCAGACACCGAGTGTGATCGCATCGTTTCAAGAAACCATCACACAGAACCCAGCCCTCCCCCTCGTCCCCTTCCCCCATGTCTCTGACAGTTTCCTCTCCCCAGCTAAAGCCTCCCACAGTTGATGAGTCAGCCAAGATACAGAAATAGGGCATTTTTCATGTCCTTTTTTCTTCTGTCTTTGTGTCACGAATCTTGGATACATGCTGTGCACGTTGCAAGTGATACACAGAATTTGCCACTGTCATCACAAGTGAGAATGAGGAGGCTTTACCTAACCTAATGTACATTTCATAGTATAGAGGTTTTAATCAAGACAACTTATGTGATATAGCTTCATTCTGTAATCAGGCCTCTACAGTTCTCAGCTGTAAACACAGTGTAATTTAACTTTGATGTAATGCTATTGCATGCTGCAGATGGAGAGACTGGATAGAGAGAAAACCAATGACTGTAGTCTTTACATGCTAATGTCTAGGGCCCTGTAGCTATACAAAAAATATCTGATAGTGAACTTTAACCAGTGGGAGCTCTATTTCACTGCACTGCATTAAAGAAAGGATTTGTTTTTCTGAAACTGAAGTTTGATTAAGATATTAATCATTGAAGAATCAATACTTGAAATATCAATGACTTGCTGCCTCATGGCTCATCAATGCTCAACATTAGAAAAGCATACCACAAAGGAGAGTAGGTGAGAAACCACGGGCGTCTATTGATCTGTATACTTCAGCTGTCATGACGTTTCATCCTTTATTTATAGTATCAATTGACCAATTAAACCCAAATGTACAATTGCAATTAACACGTAGATAAACATCAGTATGATGAGAACTACCTAAAATGAGAAAAAAAACACATTTAGTCTCCTTTAACTTTTTAGTTTGATCCATCTCCCGACTCCCACCCACTAACATGGAGGTGGAATGTATAACCTATTCTGCAGCAAGTCACCACTTGGCGATTGAAAGGCTTTGGCTTCACTTTCGGGTTCTGTCTTGTCGTCTATCTTATAATACAGTCTATAATCACAATCTCCTCCACCATCGCCATCTTACTTGTTGTTAGAAACTCAACTGTGCGTTGCCCTCCAGAGGATTTATTTCTTAACAACTATGCCTTTCAATCAACACATCTGTATAACTGAACAACTTAATATGAATGAATTATTATGTGTATGTTAATTTTAGATTGCAATAAATTTCATGAACACAAAATAACACATTTCCAGAACCTTGATCAGCATCTAGTTTGCATAATTTCTGCCTTTGCTTTACCTCTTTATCAAATGCAAAGTCCTGTAGAAGATAAACTGAGGTAGAGAAAATAGGTTGTCTTATATCACAGAGCTCCATCACAGCACATACTGTTTCTTTGCATGAGTTTGATGCAACCATGCAAATTTAATGAAACTGATCATATCTGAGCTGAGTTTATTGGGCTGTTATAGAAAACAAATGCACAGTAAAGCATGGCACTGTGAGCATAATGGCTGTGATGATGATGACATCATCTTTAGAAAGGGAGGTAAAAGCTCTTCTAAAAGTTTTTCTAGTTCTGCTTCTAGTTTTTTCTCCTCTCTGCATCACTCAGTTATTGTAATAAAATTATCAGGGTGAAAAAAGAAACACACATCACTCTAGCCATCAATCATCAGGGCCAGATAGAACTAATTAGATTAAGTGGCAGCATTTTGATTTTCCATTAGGGTCACCTTTCCCACATCACCTATCTTTTATTGATGGGACTTGTGGTATCAAATAACGGCTGGGGGGAGAGAGAGAAAGACACACACACACACACACACACACACACACACACACACACACAGGGAGAGGGGAAGATGCGTCAATTTGAATCTGTCTGTGTTAAAGTTAAATGTTGTTCAAGCTGAATGTTGGTAAATGAGCTGAAATGTGGACAAACCAGACGGGGTCATCCATTTTGTAAATATTTGTGTTCCCATCTTGCAGTGTATTTGGTTGTGTTGTATATGTTGCAGCACATGATGGAATTGTTTTCTTAATTCTTAATTGTGGTGCCTTAAGTTCTCAGGGTCACTGTGGACACAATATGAATTACATTCTCTAACATTTGAGCAAGGGAACAGTGGAGAGGACAGCTCTGCAGTGGACAGGCTAATTACTGAGTCACGACAAAGCAAACAACAGGCTACAAATACTTGTTAATCATTGGGAACCACAGCAAGCAGGATACACTAAGCAATCTTATCTAATCAGTTCAATCAAACTAATGACTATAAAGCAAGACGTATAAATGTGTTTGTCTGTGTGTGTGTGTGTGTCTCCTGAACCGTACATCCTATTAAAATGGCTGTAATGCTGGGGACCTTAAGAAAGTGTTGTTGGTCAATAACTGGGAGACTAAACATGTTTGGTTTGATAAACCTCGAATAAACAAGCGTTTTGCTCTGCAGCAGCAAGGCAGGACTTCAAGGCCGGGGCTTGTCTTGAGCACAGTCGTGATCAGAAATGTGAATGTTTGCTGAAAGCAGCATCTCTAATCGTTACTGATACATTTTCTGTTTCATTGTAAATCAGAGTAATATTAACAGTACAAAAATAATATTTATTTATTCTTATTTTAATGGTTGTTTATGATAACCCTTATGACTGTAGAGGATAATAACAAAGTAAATAATCATATTTTTTACATTGGAGTAGTCTACATTTACTTCAGGATGGTCACTATTGTTTTTCAGGAACATTCTGGGGTCAAGAGCCTCGGTTACATTTTACGTCTAGAGCTTTTAGACTAAAGCAGCATAAATGATGCATGACTGGCTCACCAAATCTTGCTTCTATTCACATTTCTGTTTTCTGTCTTCCTTCCTTACACTCACTCTCTTCTCTATATGCTTCTTCTCTCAGTGGCTCTTTCTCTCCTCACGCCCACATTGCCCCTCTTCCCTTTAAGCTAACAACCTGTCATCTGTGCCATCCCTAATTTTGGTAGTTAATTACACAGTATTTCCAGAGAGAGACCAAATAGATTTGATCTGCATTGACCTCGCATTACTTGTCTCGGAAGACCAAGGGGAAAACCTGCTTTCTGTGCTGGCTGCTGTAGTGTGTTTCTACTATAGAGACCCATCTGTTTGGTCGTGCAATTAAACGTATGAACGTGACATTGCACTCAGCGCTTTGAGCAGACACTCAACATATATAGTGCATAATGCAGCTGGAGTGCAAATGTACCTGTAGGTGATCGCAGTCACGCGTGATGCAGGCTGACATGATTTTCTTCTGTAAACATGGGAACAGGATCCGAAAGGAAACGCGTGAGGCTGCAGCATCAGTTCAGATACCATCAGCCAATAATGAGAGAGAGAAGCTCCCTTTGTAACATCGCTGCATACAAAATATACACCACAAGCCCCATAAGACTGCCTGACATGCACTCAAATGACAAGATGTGCAGGTACAAAACACACACACACACACACGCACATTGTTTGTCTGCGTGTGTAGTCTTCTCATAAAAACCACAGGTGTGTGCCACAGGGGTCACTTTTCAGGGGAGACTCCGCTATCAGTAATAATGTATCAGGACTTCAATCGTTTCGCAACACGAGACACAGGCGCCTATTGATTTGTGGGTAATGCTATTGTATGTCTCTGACTGGCTCCCATCTGATTTAACACACATATGCACAAACAATGAATGCAGATTCATATACACCAGACTGCCGCCAAGACGTTTATAGAACAAATATCAGATGGGTTGTATTCTTTTCATGAAATAAGATACAAGACTGTCCTCACAAGATGCCATAGAGGTTCAGCTGTATGTTTACAACAGAAATTCTGCATCATTATGAATAAGTAAATGAATTCCTAGGTAAAAACACATCTCTATTAATTCCAGATCTGTTCAGAGGCTCCTAAACTCATGACTGATGTAAACAGGTTTAAATTATAAACTGAGAAAAAAAGTGTTAAACATTTATGGCTGCAGCTCATTTCAAATTATGAAACTTAAAAAGAACATTTCAAATAGAATGCACATCAGACGTTGCCAAACCCAAATAACTTGATTGCTGAAAAATCTAAATGTTCAGTTATACAAAGATTACAAAGAAAGTAGGAAAATCTGTCGCTCTCAATGCAATGTCCGGTAGATTTTGTGCAGCCTAATCTTGCTTTCAACAGACCAACCGATTCCTTGTGTGGTTCAACTGTTTGCATTGGCTGTGAAAAATGAAGTTTTCCTACAATACCACAGTGTTACCCAAAGTTTTAACACCTTCTGTTTCCTCGTGTGAAGCCCCATGTAAATTAATTGGTGCACTAGGTTATTTCAGGCAATAGACTATTCTGCTCATTTTAACTATTCATGAATTGAGTCTCTACCCTCAGTTCCCCAATCAATTACAAAAGACTGACCAATAATGAAATTCAACAAAAAGCTGAACATTGGTGACATCAAACATGAGTGTTAAGATTCCTAAAGTAACTGATTAGAAAGTCTGACCTTTCACTTAAAAGACACATTGTGCCTTGAGTCAGACTGAAATATGTGATTAATGTATAATGAAGCTGCTGCTGGCTCTTCATGTATTATCTGTGAGGGAGAAAGAGGAAACTCATCAACATTTGAATAGATTAAAAAGTGAAAAGGCCTCCTAACATTTTACTGACATGACGTCTGTTGCCCGGAATTCAATTCTCGCTACACAGCGGATCAGACAGAAGCGTCTGAGAAACCAAACCAGAAAACTTGGATTCAATTAGATTCATTGCAGCGTAAATCTACATTTAATTCTGTAGTTTGTGTCATGAAGCAAAGGATGACACGTCTTCCACTTTACCTCTCTAACCTTGTTATTGGTGATTCCCCTTAACGCTCCAGTACGTCTTCATCCCTCATCAAGTTACTCCATCATGTCTCTTTAAGGTCGACCGGGCAATTAAACTGCCATATAGGGCTTAAGTGATCTCAGCTCATTACTCTGAATAGGTACGTCATTAGGTGCACTGTCTATCTTCCTTCCACTAAAAAGGATTTAGACTAATCTGCTGTAAAAGGAAAATAAATAAAAGTGACGTAAAACTAAAACTATTTCAGTTTGGTAATGGCAGTGGGACTTAATGGAATTTCAATGTTTGCTTTATTTGAACACATTTTCCCTTCAAAATGTTGAATTGATCTCACACTTCAGATCAGCATAACTCAACTTCATCTTTGTGAAATATAGCTCGGCCAGGAAACAAGGGCGCAAGACGAGGAGAATGACACAGGCAAAAGTCTATAGCTAGAAACAAATCATGGACGTTGCAGGCACGTCACAGCCTGGGCACTGATATGAAAATCAAGAGGTTCAGTGACCGTTAAGCACAAGTCATGTAAGTGCTGTGTCTCGGGCTAGAGGCATTAGACTGTGACTCGGGCTGCAATTTTCTGTCCAAACTCAACCGAGCCAGAGAGAAATCTAGACCGGCCCGAACCCGACAGGCATTCTCTTTATTGTGTTGGAACCAGACCCAAGATCAGTACAATGAAAAGTGTTAGATAAGAAGGACATGTCAGCTCAGTCGTGCAATTAGAGCCAGTATTGAATTTAAATAAAACAAAGTAATTAAGCCTGATATAAAAAAGTCAAATACACTACTTTAAAACTATATGTGAGGACAAGTGTAAAACCAAAGTGACAAGTGTAAACTTTATAGGATTAATGTCCCTTATTGCACATATTTGCAGAGGATTGTTGGACGTGAATTGATCCATGAGTTTATAAGCAGGTTGCCGGCTGGATGGCGCTGCATGCCATCTTGCAGACATTCTGTGAAAGGCATCATAGTCACATCCTAAGATTGGTTAATGAGATCACTAAATCAAGAGCTCCCATAACAGGGAGTCAAACAGGGGTCACCTCGGGAATCCTACCGCTGGACCATACGGGACGACTCGGCCAGATGAGGAACATGAGGAATTTCCCTCCATTTCCCAAGACTTCTTTTTCCTGGCAGCCACAATGTTGTTGCATATGTACATTAATGGACACCTGTATCACACGCTTGACGTGTCATATTGTACACAAGTAGAGAAACTGGGAAGTGTGTGTGTGTGCGTTTACTTGTACAGATATCTTTGTGAGGACCATTTTGAGCTTACAACCTACAGAGTGAGATAATTTGGTTTTAGGTTTAGGGTTAGCAGAGCTGCCCGGAGCTCAACTGTATTGTTTTTTGGGGAACAGAGCTTAGATACGTTCACTAAAACATAAGGAGCCTTCGGTTCACACTGCGTTCACTTGATTCATATTTGTGCACGTCTTCCCAGCGAAACAAAGGAAATGGAGCAGTACCATCGGAAGTCTGAGGGGGGGCGGTGTAGCCAATAGTTCAAGCCGGACAACCAAAGGACTTCGTCATGACAACAGGGACAAACAGCCACTTCTACCTCTTTCCTAACCTCCACCATCAACATGTTTGTTGTTGACAGAAACTCTTTACTTTGCACTTCCCTCCAGTGTATACAGTATATTGCTTATCAACCTTGCCAACTTAAAGGACACATGAATGTACAGGTATGTGGACAGTGATAGATAATTTGTCTGAAACAGACATGTCGCTATTTCATAGGCAGAGGCAGCATTAATGAGCTTTAAAGCTTTCTGGTAAATGCGATTTCTTCCACCTATAGTTTACTGTCACAAAATCTTATGACAGAAGCAGCGTTATTTCTAAACAAGTGTATTGTACACAAAAAGCAGTAACAACTGTAGCCAAAATGAGCCGAAACTAGGTCAGAGAAATAAGGTAATAATTGGACTCTGCGATATTTAGTTAAATATCAAAGGGGAAGAAAGATTCCTCCCTGTGCTGCTCTCTCCTGTGACAGAATGTTGGTCATGCCACGTCTTTCTCGTCCACGTGTTTACACTGGCGTGTGATCTGTGTTCAGTGAAACTGTCAGTGTTCCTCTCTGCTTCCTGACACCATCATAAGAGACTGTGACTGGCTAATGGGTTTTGACAGGGCAGAAAATTGATCAAGTGGCAGATCAAAAGCTTTGAGCCAGGAGGCTGTTAAGTGACAATTTAGGGTGATCGTGAGCGTGCTAAATCAATTTATAGCCTTAGCAGCGAGACCGAGGTGCAGTGTGCTGTGCACTATCCAACGCACATTACCAAAGCTATGTCCAAAATATAATTAGGTGCAGGGGGCTTGTGTAGCGAGAAGCTGGTTATAAGAGGATCACACCAATTTTCAGAGTGCAGCCGACATGCTCTGTGCTCTGACCTTCTCTGCGGTGCCAATGCCAAGACGCTTTATGACTGGAGGACAAATTAAATAAAAAAATGTTGTCTCAAATTTTTGTTAACAATGGCATCATCAGGCTGAACAAATATGTTCTGCCTGACACACTGTCAAGAATTTGGTAAATTAGGAGAAGGTTCAAGGAGAAGGACCTTACACAAGACCAATGTATTTCATTGTCAGTCAAAAAACGGTATGCTCCACTCTGTTTGTGTGTGTGTGTGTGTGTGTGTGTGTGTGTGTGTGTGTGTGTGTGTGTGTGTGTGTATGTATGTTTGTGTGTGTAGCTTGTATGGTTTTATGCTAGGAGACATTACATGCAAAATATTTACATATGCCTTATTGTATGTCTTTTATATTTTCAGTTAGTTCAAGACAGAACATGTATTCTCACTGTCAGTATTGTATCTTTGGAGCTTGCTCAATGCAAGTTACAAAAGTAACTGATGTATAAAAGCTAGGATTTGTGAAATATGCCCTATGTGAGTTATGGCTGATCTTGTCATCACTCCAGTGTTACATCACATTTCAATGAGTACATTTATTCAGAGTTGATGTGCCATGAAATGTTAAGCTTTCATAACTGCAAACATAAAGGCTTTTAGTCACAATTTGTCTGTGAATAGCCAATATTTATCATCTTACTGATAATTCAGTCTGACTCGTTTTTTCATGATAACCTATGGGTGAACCACATTCAACAAACTTATCATGATTTCAGTTGTTTGAGCTCCTAGTGTTTGCTGGCCTGCCTCACTGCCGAAGCAAACCCAGCCTCAAGGCCAACCAACGAGACATCTGCTATCTCTGTTTTGGTTTTTAGGTATAAAAATAACTTTGCTATAGATTTAAGACTGTTTATCGCTGTGACTGTGTGTGTGTGTGTGTGTGTGTGTGTGTGTCTGTGTGTGTGTGTGGGTGCGTCGGTGGGTGGGTGCGTGCATGCATGCATGCTTGCCCTTGTGTGGTTGTGTCCCACTGATATGTATGAAATAAGGGATGTTACATTTGTGAAGCCTTAATTCCACTCTCTTTCTCCCCAGTGTTTTCTCTTTTCCTCCTGCAGCGCAAACAAACACACACAGACACACCCACACACAGACACACACACACACACACACACACTCTTCCACTCCCATAAGCTTTATTTTGGGTAGTATTTACACTTTCATGATTTAATTTCCCCCTAATTTGTACTCCTTCACAACAATTTCCAGAGGGATGTAGTATATTAAGGCCTAGTTTGTGATCTCGCAGTGTGGCGTAACAGCAAGCTGCATAGTTACAGATTAAAGAAAGGTTGAAAAACATTGTTGTTTGTCCAAAGCAGCTTCTCTCACAGTGTTAGTCCTGCCGGTTCTCATTTCCTCATGTGGGATTTTGTCAGTTGTTGATGCAGCTTTGGGCACAAATTAGCTGCTCTTGCTTTGATTAATCAGATCTCTCTGCTAATGCAAATGTGGGAGCTATTTACAAATGAGACTGCAGAGAGGAACGAATAAAAGTCACAGTTTTAATGTGATTAATCCTGCATCCCTACAGCACTGTGTTACACGGCGGAATTGTCTTTCCCCCCCTAGTGTTTCCAGGTAGAATTGCAGTTTTCGCTACTCTCGCTATCTGGTAAAAGATACTGATTGCTGCAGGCCACATCAGAAGCACTTTCCTCTTTCAGTGGTGATGTGACATAAATCAAGAGGTAATTTTTTCTGCAAAATGTTGTGCCTGATGTTGCACAGACGTGTGCAGTGAAAGCCAAGCTTATCAGGAACTAATATAAAGGCTTATGCAGTTATTAAGGATATGTTAAAGTAAAGAAAAAATTGAATTTATTGATTCTTAACAAGGTCAACAGATCCAATCAAACAGAGTCCTTAATTCAAATCTCCACTAACATAGGGTGGACGATCTGGCCACTTAAAATCACATTTTAATCGTTTTAACAGACAATCACAACCCACAATTTAAATTCTGCATTTTCGCTGCAATATTAAAATGTTCCGTCGACAACATTAACTTGAATGTATCTCTTTGCCCCATTTAAAACACAAGATGCCTGTTTTTTTTTTAGAATGGGCATGTGCATCAGTGTCTTAAATCCCATGTTCTCCACAGCTTTGAATGACAGTTAAAACCTTTTTAGTTTATCACAAAACATGAAAACCTTTTGGATGAACCTCTTGTTACCTCAGGTTTCACATTTTACAGCAGACATTTTGACATGATAGCAGAAAAACACAGGTGTTGATCCATTTAGCTGCTTCTATGTCCGACTTGTTGGAACAGAGTCAGTGTTAATGTTATTATATTACCTGTGACTTTCATAAAAGTCAAAACAGAGCTGCGGCCTCGGGCCTGTGCCACACCGCTTACGTGACCTGTGCATGACGGCCGCTGAACCTCTTGCTTTTCATTGTAGCGCCCTAATTAAAAGCTATGAGCAGCCACACAGCCTGTGTGACATGCACATCTGTGACATGTTTTTCAGCAAAAATAGCCACTGAAAACAGCAGTTGAGTCATATCGACATTATACCAGCAACATTACATAACTGCCACGTTTTACTATAGTTTTCATGGCATGACCACATCTGAAAATGTCAAAAAACATTGGGTACATGCTTTTTATCAAATATAATTTATTTCAAGGAAATTTGACATTCAGTTCTAAATTGCCATGAGAAGAATAACTACAAGGTTGCCTCGAGAGCCAACCTACCTTTGCCAACACAAACGCCTCAAACTCCAAATGTTTTTCTTGTTTTGCATTTCACCTTCACTGTCAGACCAGTTAGTTTGAAACATGGAGACAGAGCGGGGGGAAGACAGAAAGACGCCCAGGAAAGTGGATGGGTTCAATGGGTTGTAACCACAGCTGTTTTTCAACAAAATAATCAGTTGCTCAAAATATGAATCTTCTTTAAAACTTAAGACCTCCCAACAACCCCTGCTGAGATTTGATAGATAGATCCCCATTGCTTCAAAATTCCTATTGATTATATGTTGATGGTGAGCCAAGCCGGGGCTCTCTGCCACTGGATAATTGTTTTTCTCATCTATTTTTTAGTCAGGTCTGCTTAACGGCTCTATATTCACTGTGTTCAGCATTAACACACCCACAAGTTGGGTTTACCACACATTACATATTTACTTGTTATGCATTGGTAGATATTTGCATGTAACATAGTTACGTCTGTTTTGTCTTGAATATTATTTAACTTGACTTTTTTACAGTTTTTCTACCCAGTTGATATTTTCTTCTACAATCCCTCCTTTTGAATTTGCAGCTCCATGGTTAACTGCAAAAAAATACAATAAAAACATTTATGGCTCTGAGAATGCATCAATGTGTGTCATAACACCCATATATGCAGATGTATTCATAAATGTATATGTGGGCCCATATGTGTCGCTCATGAATACGGATAGAGAGCGAGAGAGTGAGAGAGAGCGAGAGAGAGTGAGAGGGGGCTAAACCACAGAGGTGGTGTGATACCTGGCAGAGTCAATGAATCAGCCCGTCACCTCAGAAACTGGACAAACAGCGTGATGAAGCAATTAACACAGGCCTCGACAAACTGTAACGAGCTCTTGGCAGCGCTCCCCCCCGCCGCCAAGCTCATTAAACCTCATGTGTGGGCCAGTCGTCCGCTAATGAGCCAAATCTAAAGTATGTAATCAATTAATCTCTTTGAGGAGGACACAGAAGAAGGGAGTCGAGCCTTTTGAAATTACATCGAGGAGGTTTGTTTTTTTATTTAGTTTGTTTTTTTCGTGACGTCGAGTTGGAGCCATCTTGTTTATTTTTCCTCTGGCAGCCGAACAGAGGTAAAAAAAAATAAATGTTGGCTTCTTCTTCAGAATGTGACTGTTCGTAACGAGGACAGCATTCACGTTTAGTAACATGTGTCTGCTGTGTCACCTATGATAGCAGGTCAACATCATGTGCGATCAAAATATACAGCATTTAGTACAGTGGCATTATTTAGTGTTTGGTGGAGGGACAGCTGAAGCAGTTGAGTTGGACCAGCTCCAGTCACAGGAGAGAATACAAATGATTAGATGGAGACAAATCTAATCATTTCTATTCTCCTCTTTCCTCACCAGGGTTTTTACGTGATGTTATATTATACATTAGTGTGGATCCGTTTGACCTGTTATTCAGCTGTGAGCTGCTTTTTGCACACAAACAAAGAACGCCATCTGTTGTTTCCTGTCTCTTTGCGTCTCTCTTAGCTACAGTCAGTCGTTATTGAGACACATTCTTACAGGAAGTCTCTCCTCTTTATCACTCACCCAATTTAATTCACCATGATTATATGTGAAGTGGTCGTCGTGTTCACCTCATTTAAGCTGGAGAGTCTTGAAATGTCCAGGTGGTGGCAAATGCAGCACAAGTTGATTGCAGTCTGTGTCAAAATTCCAAAATAACTTTTCAATCTAAAATTTGTGAATGATACAGATGGAAATTACACAATTGACTTCATCATTAAAGAATGTTGAGAGTAAAGTGCTGTGTATACTTGGAAGTTTTTTGTGAGTTATGATTCAAACTTTTCCCCTTCATGCCCAGATTCCAAAAATGTATAAACAAGCCTGAAGACAACTTATGAAGCTATTCTCGCCAATTCCTTCCTATAGAGAATTCGCAAATGGGTAAACTCTCAGCCTGCAGACCTATGCTGTAACTTCATCACTCAAAGTCATGGACAGTTTTGGTCCGGCCGAAATTTGGAGACTAATAATAATTAAAAGGATTAAGATTTTTCTCATTTCTTTGTTCACTGACGATACTAAACAACAACAACAAGCTTGATCCAAGATACATTTGTCCTGTGATGTTTGAAAAAAAGCTCACTTCAGCTTCACAGTGTCACAGTGTCAGTTTGTCAGCCTCACTGCTGCAGCAGATCAACCAGTGATGTGGGTCATGCTTTGTGAATACTGCCAAGACCTTATACTCTGCTCATCCATTGTGCATTGTACTGTATTCATGTATGAGTTTGAAGATGTGGAGTCATTTCATTAGTGTGACTGAGGGAAGCTAATCTTGGAAGAGGATGTATTGTGATGTAGATTGTAAAATGGTGAGGAGAGGCTGAAACAGTGGGAGAGAGGCAGAGAGACAAAAGGGCAGACAGGGATTAAATGGATGAGAGCGCACGTTATGCCAGGCTGCTGTAGTGCAGGCATCCGGTTCCATGCTTTTCCCACAGGGTCAGAACGCTTCACTAATGGACACTGAGACAATTGATCTCTACTGTATTACTGGAACACATGGCATTGGGCTAAATACACACACACACACACTCTCTCACACACACACACACACACACACACACACACACACACACACACACACACACACACGCACTTACAGATATTTACATAGTGTACATAAAGAGTCGTCTTAAATCCACTTCCTCTCCATCACTTTTTATTCCCGTGCCGAGGGAACCTCAAACACACATGCAAGGGATCAGTAAAGCAACCAAACACGGCCGCTCGACAGGCTCATTTAGAAACTGTATGTACGTAATTCAGGGTGACTGAAAATAGCCCTGTGATGTAAATAATGCAGCGAGGCCATTGGGAGGCTAAAACAAAAAGGAGGGAGGGAGGAGGGGAGATCGACAGGATGGATGGTGACAGGTGTGAATGACTGAAAAAAAACTTGGGAGGAAATGTTCGTGTGAGTAGATTAGCATTTGTCGCTGTTTAATAAGATGACTCGCTGTATAACAAATCACACTGAATAAATGAATTAAAGCTGCTTCTAATGATCTTTAAGATTTTGTTCGCATAATTGAAAAAGCGATCAAATCAATTTTTTTTATATTGCAATACAAGATAATTATATGATAATACACTTTTATTTCTAAAGCACCTTTCATACAAGAAATGCTGCTTAAGTTAAGAAAATTCAAACAAATAACATTTAAAAGAAAAGTAAAGAAAAAAAAAAAATTTTGAAAAAGAATTGGATAAAAAAACGGAAAAAAAAGAAAGTGAGGGCGAGCAAGTGAAAAAATCTCGATAAAGCCTCAAATTAAGAGAAATGTTTTAAAACGTTTACCGAACAATTACTAAAAGACAAGAAAAAGGTTATACACTCAGTTCCCTGACTCATTATCCAGATAATTTCTGTCATGGATGAAACACTGATGACTCGTGGCAGGTTTGGAGGCTCAGACCTGCTGGGGCTCTTTTAAACAGCTGCTGTTCACTGAGAACAAGACAGGCTGGAAAAGGGCAAACCATAGGTGTCCTTCCCTCAGGGAACAGTGGTTATATCCAAAAAATCCATCTCATTGCTTTCTTTTTTCTTTTTATCTATCTGTCCAAATTCGATATGCATAAACGATTTATGCTCATTATCCATTATTCAACAAGGCAGCATTTGATCACTCTGTGACTTCAGGTCGATCATTTTGCGGTGAGTTTCAAAGATGGCCGCGCCAGGTTCAAAATGGTACATTGGTCCAAGCACGATTTTTCTGAGGAACAAGCTGTGGCTAAAAAAAACATTCGTATCAAATGAGAGTTTTTACTTGAAAGATACTGAACGATACTGAAGTTGCAGAACTGTTTCCGTCATCGTTGACTTCTGCTTGTCACTTGTTGTTTATGGTCATTGTGGTGTCACTCTTAGGAAGGTTACTTTACTGATAGTTGTGTGAGATGATCTGGATATGAGGCATCCATAACAAAAATAATAAAATACAACGTTCATTTTTGTAAAAAGATAAGAGAACTCTCCTCTCCTCTCCTCTGTCATATAACTGGTATAGAGGGATGCATTTGTTAGATCTATCTATTGTGTCTGGTCACACTGATTAACGTAAGAGTGTGTGTGTTCTGTCAGACGTACACGGAACAGAAAGCTGAAAAACAACCATTAACCTGCTGACGCATCGACGTAGAGAAATGCCCCTCAATCGTTTCGTTTTGTTGATTTCTCCTCTGATTGGTTCATTGTGCTGAGGCTTTGTTTATCACTAAGTGCCTGACAGACCTGTATGCCTCCAGCCCCGTGACAGGCACATAAATACATCATCAGGTTGGGCTAAAAATAGACCCACTGCTGCTTTGCAAAACAAAGAAACACACACACGTACAGTTTCACACAACGACAAAGCTTCTTGATAGCTGGTGCCAAACGCAGTCATTACAGTTTAACCATTCAGAGGCTGAAACACAGACGGTCAAACGGTACCTGTACTTCTGTCAGTAGATTCAAACAGTGTCAGTTACTTTGCATTAGTGTGGATGCAGCAGCTCCATGACTGGAGGAACTATTTGAGTTTGGGGGTGGCGGCCCACCGGTCCTACATAAACACACACACACACGTACCATTTCCATCATTTGTCTCTCACGCTCTCCCACATCCACACCCTTCCATAGAAACAAGTCTACTGTGTCCTCCTGAGTCACCTCAATCCTCTCCCACTGGGCACTGCATGGTCGCACCTGACAGCCCACATCAGACAGAGGGACAATAACACGCACACACACGCACACACATACACACACACACACACACACGCACACACACAGAACCATAAAACCATTAGACCATATCTTCTAAAAAAAGGAAGTGTGTGTGTGATTTAGCCAACGCACGTGTGCTTGCATACAAGTGTCTTGTGAAATGAGGTGACTCAGAAAGATTGACACAGACGTAAATGCTCTCTGACAGGGTCAACTGAGTTTCCAGAGTTAGGGTGGATTTAGAATATTTAAGAAAACACAGGATTAAGTCAAAAGGTCAGTGTGATGTCATTGTGGTTGGTCATAATCTTTCCATTTGAATGGAGACTATTAAAGTACAGGTTCATTTCGTCAATTTGGTTGCAACTAGATGCGGATCAAGGCCACCACTTCTTGTCGGAATAAATTTGGGTCTGTTGGTGCAGACAGAGGCATCTCTCACACCTGCTATTTTGGTTGAGACTATACAAAAAAAAAGTCCAAAGGTCTAGAACAAACAAGCTAGATGGCAAGTTGCCCCCCCCCCCCCCCCACACCCGCACTCCCCCCTCGATAATCGGATTGGTGTCCACACTTCAAGTGAGAAAAACAGATCAGTTTTTGTTTCAGTGATGAGCCGTTCACATCTCTGTCTGTCAGTGGGATCATCTCAGTCAAACTGTGGCTCAATGAACAGATCTGTCATCAGTCACTTAGCCAACGTGAAGTGTTCAGTGTTAAGTGTCATTTCAACTCTGCTTTGCACAGATCAGTAACAGCCATGTACAACACTCTCTTATAACATCTGCCGAGGTGGTTATGTTTACATCTGCATAGTTTGTTTGTTAACGTAGAAATATTACGCAAGAATACTTGATGAGTTACTTGATGAGTTGATGAGAATAATTCATGGTTCTTGATGAAAATAGCATATTTAAAGAACTGAAAAAATATGAGTGTGCAGCCTGATTGAATGTTGGGCCTTGGTGAAGATAAAGTATGTTCTTGACTGATTCTAGTTGAAATTTTGTGGTGAAAAATAGGGTTAAAAACACCTTAATATGTGGAACCATCGGGCAACGGCTGTATTGTCTCATTTCAAGTGTATTATGAATAATATAAGTGACTATGAGGGGCTGTGCTGGTCCTGATATATTATTCTACTTAAACATGTATTCACAGAACTCCCTGTGCAGTTTTGTACATACTTTACATATTTTGTATACAGTTCATTCAGAAGGTAGACAGACCATTTCGCTGTTTGCACATTTGTTTATGTTACAGACTTATGCCAAAATGTATCTAATTTTATTATGTACCTCCTTAAGTTTACAATCCTTACCAAAAGGACACGTTACACAGCCCTAACTTGGCAGTGAGTATTGTAATACTTTAACAGTATATTTATCAGTCAAAAATATTCACATTGCAGGTTCTGTGTGTGATTAGTTTCTTTATTTAAACTTAAACATTTCCCTTTACACCATGTATCTGTACAAATAAGTTATCTGAGTCACTTCTACTGCTGAAAGGTGACTGTCAATCACCTTCCCTATCTCCTCTGAGACTGGCACCCTTCACACCAGTGTGTCCTTTAATGCCTAACATGTGCATTTACCTACTCAGTAAGGCTCTGACCTTTAGAATCATATTTAGACCTCCCGGCACATTAGGCTACTAGCATTAAAAAAGGGATGGGGATTTTTGCACAATGTTCAGCCATTTATGAGCCTTACAGGGCATACTCTATTCTGGGTCTCTCACATATTCTTATTTTATGTGTTGGTATTGTCCCTTTCTTACACAGACAAACATCCTCCCATTTCACACAGTTCTATTGTCACTGTCACATTTGTTCACTCACCTTTCTCCTCAAAGAGCACATGCAATAATGAAATGTAAAAAAACTAGAAGTTAATTTTTACTTTTGGGGGAACAATGACCATTTTTCACATCTATTATTCCTTCACAAAGTAATACAAGAAAATTGTATTGGAAAAATCGTTTTTGATTATTTCTGTTATGTAAAGAAGACATTTATGCTTTTTCAGTTTTTCCCTTTCCTCTTGTGTGTTTTTTGTAAACATAAATCCTTGATACAGGGAGCTCCTCTCACCCACAGAAAACACTGCTCCTGAAGCTCCTGGAATCTCTCATCAGAAATCCAGCCGATTTTCTGCATCAGTGTGATGACATGTGACAATGCCCGACATTTGCATAATGCATGACTAGTGGCTAATCTTGCAAAAACCCCTGACAAAGCCCGGTAAAGCGAGAGCATTTTCTACACACGCTGGAAGCGGTTGACCAATCACAAAAGAGTGGGTCAAATCTATATATATTACATATATCGACACTTCTTGTGGGTAATGTGAAAATAAGGAATAAAGCACCCCAAGGCCAACAAGTATAAGCAAATGTTTCATGAGATAGGAAAATGTTTTCATAGCTAAATCCTAAATATATGCACAAGCCAGTGTGTTAAAGTGGTATGTAAACAAGACAGTTTTTGTTAACTGTTCCTCTTCTTATTGACAAAGTTATTATTAGTTGCGGTTTTTCTTAAGCTTGTGTCAGACACATTTGAGTTGTATCAAGATGCAGGAACTGGGGCGAGGAAACATAACAAAGAGGAAAGCAATCTCTCCTCCCTGATTTATACACATCATCTCCAAAGAAACTTACTGGTCACATGTGGCTCTGTGCCTAAGAGTAAAGTAGTCACTTCAAATCCTGAAGCATCAGCGTCTTCTCCAGACCGGCTGTTGAGTTACGCTGTGTGGAGTCCTCCAGTCATCCCACTGCGAGCTGGTGATGTGCTGAGATCTGCTTGCCTCTTTCATAACAACTGTTTGTTAGTTGACTTGCAGTCACAAGTAAGAATTGACACTAACGCTAACGCCGAGCCAGCAGGAGCGTTAGCTAAGCAGCGTTTTTCCCTCCTCCCCACCGAGAGAGTGGGCCGGGAGCGAAACACGAGTGGGAGAAGAAGAAGCAGAGGAGCACAGAAAAAAACCTTCTCACACAAACCCTGTGTTTGGTCCTTTGTCTGAGTGCTGAAGGCATCATTTGTCATTCAGTTAGCATTTGCCCCCGATACAGAGGACGACATAACTGTGTCAGACACCAGGTAGAACCAGCAGTCTGAATAGATGATGCAGGAGTTCGGTGGCTGCTTTTGGTCGTTCTTTAAAACAGTGGGTCTCAGTCTTTTGTGGAGTAGTGGACCCTGGGTGATGTGATAATGTGCCAGAGGGATCCTCATGGCTGAACGTGTTCAAACACACAATCTGGAAAGTGTAAGGGACATGCAGTGGTGATATAATAGAAAAGAAGCAGAGGAATAAAAGTCACTTTTCCCTACAAACTTGGCTCAGAGGGTTTTTACACTTGTGTTCAGTGGTATCAGAGGATCATATACTGCAAAAATTGGACCATAAATGAGAATGAGATGAGGCCTGAGTTAATTCAGTTGTTACAGAAACAATGAATTTGTCCTCAGTGTCAAATTACAGCATTTACGTTGTTTGGTATTCAAAAACAAATGTGCACTTGCATTGCCCTCCAGCAAGCGATCAGCCATTTAACTGCTTTTGCCCTTGCACGAAATGAAACCGGCACTTGTTTATTGATCTATTTGTTATGCAACTGACAAACTGATGATTAAAATGAATTCCAGTTATAATTAGCTAGTCTACATTGTGTCTAAAACATATTCTCTCTTTTCATTCTCTCAAATTTTCTCTTCAAAACTAACATGATCCACATTCAAACAAGCTGCTATTGGGAGTGAAAAATGCACACAGTGTTACTATATAAAACAAAAAGGCGAAAAGAAACTAAAAAACATTCTTGGAGTATTTTTTACTCATTAAAGCTGAAACTAAACAGATAAATCCTTCAAGGCAGACACAATATCAGTGGCCCGTTTTAGAAATCTCTATATTTAATTAAGTACCAGACAGGCAGGCTGGGCATGTGAAATCAAACACACCATGGTTATCAAATATGCAGTAAACACAGCAGGGGGGAGAAAGAAGAGGGATTGGATGAAGAAGGAAAGAGAGAGGGGGGGTAGAAATGATAAGCAGAGGTAAGGACCAATTTCGGTTTGAGAGAAAATTCAACAAAGAAAGCGACTATCAAAACAAGAATCAGTTCTGTGATTCTAACTGTGTTTCACTTGTATTATCCTCCAAACGCTAACTTTATATTGGTGCTGTAAGAACCTGTATTAAACCTGTGTTGTTTTGACTGTATAAAGCGTAATGACTCCCTAATCCCTGCCTCCTTGTTAGTGGATGGGATAAGGACCCAACTAAAAAGTAAAAGTATGTGTCAAATACAATTTTTTCAAAGATGATCATTTAAGGTAGTTATTATCACACAGATTTTTGGCCATGACTGATTAATTCTGGCCTAATGCAGTTTTCATTTAGCCATTCAGTGCCCACATTGTTCAAATAGCAAATACACTTGAGCCCATCTGGGCTGGTTTGTCTTTAAATGAGATGTGGTCATGCAAAGTGTTGACACATTGCTATATTAAGGCAGCACAAAGTGATTACGCAAATATGTGCATGCATTTCTTCAAAACTTGGTCTAGGTCTTGTTGCCTTAAGTTTTTCTGGAAACATGTGCCAATTTGCAGCCTGTCCATATTCCACATCGATGCACACGCCAGCCAGGAGCAGCAGCGTCTGTGGGCAGAGCCAGCATGCACTCTGTGGACCATGGTAATCGGTGGGAAATGTCAGTGCCTCTGTCCCTGCCCTCTACCTTTCCATCCCTCCAGTACAATTTTTCGTCATCCTCTTCTTTCAGCTTTTGGAGGCTTACTGTAGCCGTTTGCTAAGAACAAAGATGGATTCACAGACCAGAGCTAACTTTTCATGTTCGATTTCTGCCTTATTTTGTTTTTTCCACTGCATAATCAGATTTTTACTCATGTTTATGTTATTATACATATTTTTAGGAAATTCCCATCATCCACCTGTAGGCTCCGACTGGGGTGTTACAAGTATTTGCTCATCACTCTAATCATTCCTGTGAAATCATATGGGGGAGTGATTAAGTTGGAGCCTAGATGCCAAACACTAAACATGTTCTACTGCTAAATGTTGGAACATGAGTTGTGTGACTGAACTATAGCTATAGAAGCAATTTGTGAGGCTGAAGAATACTTTCTGTTTGTTGTCTACTGGTGGGAAGCCGGTAGTCTCTCTCCTAGTTTGCATTCTGTGTTTGAGTTCAGCAGCAGCAAAGTGGATCCAGTCTGTCAGCAGGCAGTGACTTTCACCAATGAGACTCCCAACAGTAGCTCTGCACCTTCGAGCAAATAATGAGCCATTATCTAAACATAAGGGCGAAACCATGCTCAGTACTCCCGGGCAACAACAAGCAGCTTTGTGCAGAGCTAACATCTCTCTCTCTCTGCTGCACTGTCACTCACGCTGATGCACACTGAACTATGACGAGTCACACACGCTGATATTTTCTTTCAAACCGACAGGCTCCAAGGCTCCCTGTGCAGGTTATTCCTCTAGATGAGTCATTTGCTTGTCACCACCTCACCTCCCCTCCTCGCTCCGTCCCTCCATCCCGGAGCTTTGTCACTTACTGACAAACTGAGAAAAAGCCGAGCTGATTTTAGCTTGTGCCCCACAGATAATCCTGCTGAGCAGGTTAGTTGCAGACAGCTCGAAGCATGACCTGACCTGAGCATGAATTATAGGTTATTTATAATTTATTGTTTATTCAGAGAAAATTTGCATTAACGCACTGAGATCAAATTCCTACAGGCCGTCCGTCCGTCCGTCCATCAGTCCGTCCGTCCATCCATCCATCCATCCATCCATCCATCCATCCATCCATCCATCCATCCATCCATCCATCCATCCATCCATCCATCCATCTATCCATCCATCCATCCATCCGTCCATTCATCCAAGAATCTGTTAGCTATGTTGCATATCCTTTTGAGGGTAAGGGTTAGGGGGGAGCTTAAGGCGAGACATTGTGCTAGAGACGGGACGTGTAGGAAGAATACAGCGATGACAACAAATAAAAAGAGAAAGAAGTCAAGGAAAAATAAGAGAATATGACGAGACATCATATTCAAAGATCTAAGAATTATTTTTTTTAGGATCAATAAGGGTGGTTTCACTGCTTCTGTGCATCTTAAATGGCCTTTTGCTTTTTCAGAAGATACATTTTGGTGACCCCATAAGGGATCAAAACGAGGTTATTTGTGAGTAAATGAGAGTATGAGCTTTGTACCAACCTCAATTGTATTTGCATCAGTTTTGGGTAAAGGTAAAACAATGGGACAAGTTATGCATCACTTTTTAATTTAAGCTTTATTGCTAATGTGAAATGAAAATGTAAATGAACAGAATTACAGGTTATTTTCTTTTCTGCGAAAAATGAATACAACTAAGAATCAGTAGTTTTTTGTTAAATAGCAGTTGAGGGCTCCAATGATTAAAGCACAGTAATTAAATATAATAGCAGACAGTTGAGCACATTAATCCCAGCAGTCCTCTTAAACTCAGTCTGCCCCTTGATCTAGAACCAGGCCAAAAATGTAATGGGTTCTTTCTTGGCCCATGTCTTGGCTCAATCTGTTCTGTAGTCTTAGCATTATCCTGCTGACGAAGGAAACAAATCAACTGATGGACTGACAGAGGTAAAGGGGTTAGGTGTGCAGTGTTAGGTCCAGGGGGTTAGCGTCATGGTTAAGGTAAGGATGTTAAGGGTAAGGGTGTTCACATGCTGAGATGAAAGAGGCATCAGTATTAATCAGCCAGAAAAAAAGTGGTGCTGTGATTTGATTAGAGATATTCAAACAGCGGATCTGTCTGAGTGTAGAGATGCACAGTTGCGTTCTGAGTACAAACCACAAAAAGGAAAGCAGCAACCCGTGAATGTGAAATGAAACACAAACAAGTGAGTCAGCCCCCAGATGGAGCTGCATATGGAATATGTCAGCAAGGGGGAGAGAGGGAGAAAGAAAGGAGGGAGGATGAAGGCGATCAAACCTGATCAATATGGAGAATTTGATCAACAGAGATTACACAGAGAGAAGGGGAGCATCATCTTCATACTGTCAGTATCAGGTACTTGAACAAACACATGCCGGAACATTTCCCATTTTCTCCTCTTCCCCTGTCTCCCCTTGTTACCGTCAGTTAGAGAAGTTTGCTGACAGGTAATGAAGAGAGACCCGGTGCCATACTGAAGTCCAACTAGCACACACACTGCCAGAAGGGCTGAGTGGCTGATTCAGTAACTCTGAGCTGCCATCCTGATTTTATTGCACTTAATGAAAACCTAAACCCCTGCGCTTCTTACTCCGCAGGCCTGACAGAAGCGTCACCTAGTTTTTTAGTACTGTTCTATTCACCTCCTAAATATCAACAGTAATAATAACTGATCAACAGCAAATCATTAAATAATAATGAACATTTACTATGAACTTTGCATTAACCTGTCCATTTAGTTCTTCAAGCATGTAAAGCAAATGTTAAGTGTTATTCACATTTTCTTTTTCTCAGTGCGGTTGCAGATATCCTGTTGCGCCACTGCAATATAACACCTGCCACACATTGAGCCTGTCACAGCTGTGATGTGTGAAAACCCAACGTGAAAAAGAACATTCATCAATATTATTGGAGATGGCTTCAGTTTGAAGTGGTTTGTTGTGGATTAATGTTTTACAAACTAACTTGCAAACACAGCATGGTCTGCAAATACAGAACACCACTAAAAACTAGTTTTCGTAAGAATCTATAGCTCCATGAAGGTATACTGCAGACCTCTTCAGCAAGGAATTTGTCCAACACGCTCTGCTCAATAAGATACCACTGATTTGTTTCCTTTAGTTAAGAATGTTGTTCCCTAGGCTTTTAAGTGCATATTTAAATAAAGAGACACAAGAAATAACAAAAACATTATGCACAGATCACATAATAACTGGAAGGTGTGAACATTTCTCCATTTGCTCATTGTTGTTTTTTTTCAACCATGCCGGCCTTTCTTCCTCTAACGATGCCTTCAGAGAGACGACTCACTGTCCCTCACTGTATCTGTCGGGCTGCTTGTTTAATCAGCCTGTCTCAAAGTGAAATGACCTTCTGGCGTGGATCTGATATGATGGATCAAATTGATGGGGAGGGAAAGGAAGAGAGAGGGCGAGGGTAATGAGATTATCTTGAAATGTGTTTTTT
This sequence comes from Limanda limanda, assembly GCF_963576545.1. Lineage (NCBI taxonomy): Eukaryota > Metazoa > Chordata > Actinopteri > Pleuronectiformes > Pleuronectidae > Limanda > Limanda limanda. The sequence goes on along the minus strand of NC_083641.1, from coordinate 15,382,960 downwards.
TCGCTTTTGAACGTTCCGCTATCTTTCTCCACAAACCTATTAAGTGCTTGTGGACGCTGGTTAAGATCAAAGTGGATCCATCAAAGCGAGTCTACTTTCCCCCGATGTTTATCACCACCCTTACAAGAAGCATTACAAATTACCCCAAACCCTGTGCCTTGGGACCTCGTACATCCCTCAGAGTCCCTCTCTCTCTTGCTCTGCGTAGGTGTGTGTGTGTGTGTGTGTGTCTGCGCTACAGCTTTGAATCTTTCATAGTTTGTTTGGAGCCTGTCTCTTTATTTCCATCGATAGAAGAAGAAGGGCTGCAGTCAACCAGGTGATGTCAGGATGAGAGTTTATGAGATTTAATCTTTCAAATCAATAAGTCATCAGGATCAAACTGCTTCATATTTCTGTCTGTTTCTTATTCTTTATTTGTTGATCAAGATGGAGGTCAGAGTGAGTAGATTATAAAGAGGTATCACAATGCTACTGTATCAACATCGGCGTGCATAACATTTAATAAACATTTTTCACTGATGTAGGCGACTCAGTGAAAATCACCCTGGGGCCACATTCAGTAGGGGCCTCATTGTTCTGAAGTGCAAGACTCTTTAATATGAAAAATGTCCCCCAGCGATCAACAGACTAGACACAGGTAAACAATTACTTTCTTTGTTGCTGTGCATGGGAATAGCAATGACTACTGTCTTTGAACTGGGCTGCAGATCTGCTGGAAGAGAACGGCTGAAGAGGCCAATCAGGACCTGTTGTTGGAGGCTGCTGAGAGCGTATAGATGAGTTGTCAAGGCATCACCCAGTGTTGTCAAGTTGCAAGCAACCTTTAAAGAAACAAGATGAAAGAAAGCACTAAGTTTTCAATAGTGGACACTTATTATTATTACTGTATGTTTCTGAATGTTTCTAAAGCTTTGAAGTGTCTCGTTAAGCTTTTTCTCTACATTTAGTATTGTTTTTATGAATTATTGTGTACGTTCATGGAAGCTGATCATGTCACAAATATACAACGTTAAAACTCATCTCTAAGAATGAAAAATAATTATTTTTTAAAACAGGATTTAATCATCAGTTGATATAGTGCTTTAGTGATGTTTATTTATAACCTACCAAGAAACATTCAATTAAACTGGCACAGTTCAGTGGACAGTGAATAAACCAAGAGCTGTGCCCTTGGAGTGCCCTAGGGATGTGCATGTTTTGCACGGTTTATAATCTTATTTAGACATTTGAGGGGAGTCACAAGGTACATTTAATCCAAAATAAACCGCATCCTACAATATGCACTTTTCAACTGCTAGGACTGACTTTGTTGTGTTCAGCCGGGTTTCATGTAATGCACATACTGCTCTGTGTATTTCACTTTCTACACCAGTGAGGTGGAAAGATGACGATGAGATTATATAACCTAAGACAATAAATTCAACATATACTGTAACCTTTAAATGAAACCACAACATATGCAGTCAGATGTACTCTTTTCTAAAGGCTCCCCAGGACTTTAGACACAACATGCTGTGTTCTGGTCTATTTCCCCAATTAACAGGACATCATAATTTGTCTGTGCCAAAGTACTGGTAAACCCCAAAGGGCGTATATACACAGTCAATGCTAATGATGATGGTTGGAGATAAATAAATAGTTATGCCAGAAAAACATTATCTTGCTTTACATTTTTCCTCTTTTAAGGTTTAGGGGGCTCATAGTTTAGGCTTAAGGGGGATTTCACACCTTATTAAGCCCTATTAGGCACATTGTGATTTGTCAATATGAGCTGTACAAATAAAATTTGATTGATTCATCATCAATAATTACCACTAGCTAGAAGATTAGAGAATGATCATCCTCACCCTTCCTTTTCAAACATGTAAACGTTCTTTCAATTCTAGGGTAAAGAAACACACCAGTCTCAACATCGCTAGGATTATTTAATTTTAAATTTCTGCCAATAGACCACTTTCACCTTAATCTTACACACTGAACCTTTCAAAGGGTTTATAAGGAAGTGACAAAGATTGTCCTTGTCGGAATCTTGTTGATCGATGACTCTAGTTTTCTAGTAATCTGACTGGTCAATAGTTGGGCTGTGATCTGTTATCAGTAAATTAACTTTCTCCAGAGCAGATTAGGGGTGCAGCGTAGGTTACCATGGTGATTTATCCCGTGCAGAAGGCAACCAGCTTTGATACTCAGAAGATGAACCTGAAGCTTCCTCAATAACTGCTAATCCTGCCTCAGCCCCTTGTCTCATAGGTACATAGAAACAGTGGAGCACTAACTAATGACTGTTTGTCTAAACCTCTTCTTCCTCTGCACTCATTTTAATTGACTGAACAAATGTTTTCTGACTCTATTGAAACCCTGATGTGTGTTCTATGCTAATACACTTTGCATTGCATAAGAACCATTCATGAGAATTAATTCAGTTTGCATCCATCTCCAGCAATCATCAAGAGGATGTGTCCTTATTGTGTTACAGGAAGCAATTAAGGTGCATGTGTATATGAAATTAACTTAAGCATCAACACAAGTGAAAAGACTTCATCATTGTGGGCTCTGACCTCATTAAAATGTCCAAATAATGTAATTAGTGTGTGCGGCAACCTCATGACAATTCTCCATGACCTCATCATAGCACGGTGACAACCGATCTGTTCACCTATACCCTCTGCAAACACACTAACAAAGTGTGTGAAAGAAGTTTATCTATTCATCTATAGTTGGGTGTAGTTTACTTTCAACTTAAACTTCAAACTACTGTTATTATAGGAGTTTAAATATGCCACATGTCTGCATTCATTGTTGACTGTAAGGTATTATGCTATAGCTTGTATTATAGGTGTATTTAATGCATTAGAGGTTTTAGTGGGATTGCTGATTTTGAGCAGTTTCTATAATGTCTACGAGTCCCTTTGCTTTACACACAGACTTGGCAACATTGCCAAAGGGGTTTTACATCATCAACTCCAGGCCAGAATAAATTAAACAAGTACGTGCAGTAGTGAATGAAAATGTTAACCATATTCACTTTTTATGCAGATTGTGACTCGTATATGTTCAAAACCTTTTACTATTCATTTCAATGGCATAAACTTACAGTACAAATAAACCCACTGTGACAGGTCAAGACTAAAACCAGAAGAATCATCACTTTATTTCTCACATTAAAAGTATTTCTGTCACATTTCATGCAGCAAAAACTACAGTAGATATATGGGCTATGGTTCATGCTGATATATTCTGTATAAAAAAACATTCAACAAAATAGATGGTGATATAAAGTATATTCTTCTACATGTAGTTGTAGGAGAAGTGCTTCAGAGAGATTGAGTGCAGTTTTAAGTTAAATATTGAATGTGCTTAGAACGTCTATGACTGAATATTTCAGGTAATCAATACAACAACGATATGGAGCATCATTGAAAGTGTCAGGAAACAAAAAAAAATACATATTTTTATTTTCCAGTGTGGTGAGGAGCAACAACTCTACAGGAACTAAAGTACATAAACAAGTTATAGACAGAAGGAACATTATACATTTTCTACACCTAAATTTACAGTGTTATTTTTTAAACTGCTAAAATAACACCACTCACTCCTTTCCCATTGCCGGTAGAGGGTGTGTCATGTTTGACGTCAGGATTGCATTGGAAACCAAGGCGTCGGAAGTATTTTGGACTATACGAAGAAAAAAAAGTGAACTGTTGCACATTGTTCCAATGAAGTAAAAGACAATAAGCACAGAAACATGGTTGGCTATTTATGCGGCAACGGCCAGATGTTCAATGCATCGTCATATCGCTGCATGTTCACCCTGGAGTCATATTTGAATTACTCTGCATCAGAGCTGGAGTTTATTGTGGGTTTGTGTGTTTGTGTGTGTTTTAACCACTCACCTGTCTTTATGTGTTTCAGGTAGAAAAACCTGGGCAGATAAATTAGGACAGAGAATTAGACTGAAGATGCTGTCGTCCCTGGTCACTGCGCTGCAGACCTTCACTGAGCTGTAAGACTAATACTTTTTTCTGTTGTCTATATATTGACCAAGTTTACTCATGGAGCTTCCGCAAAAGATTGTGTTATCATTCCAGATTGGGAAAGAGCTACAAAATGTGTCACTCATCTCATCTCACTTTTTGCGAGTCCAGCTCTAACTGGCACTCACATAGTACCTCTGCCAAGGCCCCAACAATCCCCTTAAATTCAATCAAGCTGCACCAAATAGCACACACTTAATACGCCTTACCTTGGAATGTTAAGGAAAGTGGAGAAAAACATTGATTGTCTGCCCTTTGTTCAGATCGGCATCTAAATGTAGTGAATTGTCTCATTCTTCTGCCAATTTTCGTGGAAATCCACTCTGTTCTGTCTATGTAATGCTGCTGATATCAAACCTACCAACCAACAACCTAACTAACAAACCTCTCATTGTTATTAAAACTTGAGTGGACATCTCTTCATGCTTCCATGTTTGTTTTGCTGCGATGGCATATGGATGCACTCCTTCTTTGGAGTTATGTAGCTTACAAGTCAGATAATCCAAATTATAACAATGGATTGGACGATTTCCAAAAGTTGCTCCCTAAAAAGTCAAGTCTAACTGCTTTTGAAATAAAAAGCAGTTAGACTTGAAGGTGTAGATTCACAACGTGAAAGTGAGTTCCCTTGCGAATGGTATAACATTAGGTTAACACACTTTCAAATAGATGCTGCTCCCCTGTTTATATCAGCCATACGCTGGACTTTGACTGAAATGTTTCCCATTCGATTTCCACACTGCTGCTCTGAGAAGATGTTCTGCATCACAATTTATCACTGTCATCACTTGCTGTCGCTGCTTTCTGCCCCTTCCTCCATCTCACTCTTTGCTCTGTTGTCAAGAGAGGTGGTGGAGTGATAATGATTTATTTAGCACTTTATATGCTTTATATTCATTACATGTCACACTGAATGTTAAAAAGGAAAGAAGTAAACACAGAAAATGTAAATAAATACTTATGCTAGCTACTTCAGATTTAACAAGCCTGGAGAGTTGACTGACCAGGAAAGGCGAGTGGATTTTCTTGAGTGACTGGAATCAATTGTGCTTTCATGGCAACTGCAAACAATTTTGTGACCTAGTTTATACAGGGACCAGCAGCCGGGCTTTTATCTGTCAAATCTGAGAGCCCTGGGTCATTACAAGGGACTTAGCCAAAGTAAACTGATTACTGCCAGTTATTACTTACTTTCTTCTTCTTGATTAAAAAAATACCTTATACCGTAGTCATTTTGCTTGGAGGAGCAAACAATTAAACCAAAAGATTGACCATAGCGAAATCCAGCAACAGTCTTGGTCAACCCAGATTGTGGAATGGATTTGATTCGACATTCTTTTCTTCATATTCATTTCAAGCCATATGCCTAATTATTGAACACATATTTCACCCTGACCTCTAATTGAATGGCTGCCCTGCTCTGATGAAACATCTGATGTCAGATGGTATTGATGATGATGAAAATATTCTCTTTGCTAGTTTCATGCAAAGCTTTCACAGACAAAAATTCCTCCCTCATATGATCCCACTCATGAAACCTGCTTGTTGGATGGTTTTAATTGTGTCAGTAAGCATGACAGGGCCTGATAGGCATACAGCCTAAAGTGTTCACATTGAAGAGGATGTTTGTTTACTAACTTTGCTATTTTATTGTATTTATCCCAGAAAACAATTGCTGTCATTATACTTTTTTTATACTGCTGAGTTGCTTCTTTTGTATCAAATGTCTAATGAGCTGGATTCGATTTCCGTGCTGTACAGCCTGGATATTGGAGGCTCCCCAGCCCTTAGCTACTCATTTTAAGATAGCACCCCTCTGTTTTACTACAGTACTTTCCATCCCCTCCACATGGAGGCCCTCTATATTTCTCCAGCAAATTAACATCTGTCTCCAATCTGGGGGTGATTACAATGCTTAATTTATCATCAGGGTGTGAGCTTCTGTCCTCCAGGGACTCAGGTTGGGTAAAGAAAGTGAGATAAATGAAAAGCCAAGCACTTGTGCATGCCCTGGGACTGCTCGGGCAGTGAGCTGGTCATAAAGCACTAATGGATGCCATGCTCCTGAGACAGCACAGGCCTCTGAGAGACACCTCATCATCAGCAGAACAGGCTACATAACAGGTGCCACAGAACCCGAGTCACACCGAAAAGTAAATGCGACAGATGCTGAAATGGGTGGTAGAATTGTGTGTTTTATGTTATATTAGAGGGAAGGCGAGGAAACAGCAAGGAATGTTTTGTTGTTTGTTGCTTAACATTGGCAGCAGCTGAGGTTGAAATTACGGGCTGTTGGTTGTGCTGCTGCTGATAATTTGTTTTCACTTTCATGGGAAATAGCAATGTCCATTTTTTCAGGTTTTTGTGTCATTCATTTGAGCCAGCAAAGGAAAAAGTTACAAAGGATTATAATGTGTGCAAGTCTGGTAAAGAAGAGAGGAATATAAGGTTTGTCACTGAGCATTGGGATTAACAGCTTACACATGAACCCACTGTCAGAAAGACAGATTACTCAAATTGCTCCTATGTCAATCTTGAGATAAACTTGACTTGTAATTCCCTTGGAAATATGAGCAAATGTCAGCATGAAGCAGCATCATGCAGATGTTGGAATCACACTTCAGTGTGCTGCAAAGGGCATCAGAAACACCTGCTTAAAGGGATAGTTCGCTAAACTCACCACTATGCCATTGGAGGGTTGGGTAAAGTGTTTCACTATCCTATCCCTTTAGGATTCTCTGAGATTATCTGGTTGAACGACCTGAGACAGATTGAAGTAGGGCAGCAAATAATTGTAGGTTAACATGTACTCTGAGAGAAGAACAACTCTGATATGTACAAGTGAGCAGCTGCTTGAATAAGGTTCAGTTGTCACTGGTCATTCAGATATAACAAGACATTATAGATAACGCTCTAAACTCTTTTTTGCATCCATGCCCTTTGAAATCCTGAGTTCATCATTTGCCAGACAATCTTCGAGCATATTCATATCACACACTGAAGCTTCAAGGTGAACAAAAATAAAGTTGCGCTCCACAACTATCCAATATCGCATGACACACTTGGTTGGTGTTCTTGGATCAGTACGACTTGGCTACCTGTATTAAAAGCAGTGTGCTTGCTTTACCTTGGCAGAAACACAAAATAGCCTCCAATCAAGTATATGCATGTATGGTTGGCTGGGCTATGGTTGTTGCTTGGTGCGCAGATGTTGTCAACATATAATCAGTGCTCAGAGGGTTTCTTCTAAACTACACTAATCAGAGAGAAGATGGGGTCTGTAACATTGGGTGTAAATTTGCAGCGATTTTCTCCCCGCCTCTTTTCCCAGCCCTTCTCTCTTTCTCTTTCTGGCTGGATAAGCTCACCTTTTAAGCAGAACAATCATAATATCCCTGTGCCTTCCAACCATAATGGCTTTGATGGCTCTGGCTTGTTCTGGCTTCTTTGTTGCTCTCCTTCAATGTTCTATCTCCACTGTTGACTCTCACACTTTACTCAGAGTATGAAAGGATGCACTCTTCAGATCTTCAGCAGTATTGCCACATTCGGATGCCAGATAAAGGATCAGTGGAAGATAGATGTTGATAGTGTGTGTCAATGTTGGTTTTTCTTTTGATTCTTACTTTTACAAGCTGTACACCTGCTATCCCTACTCTATAATGTTTTTCTTCTTTGATGGAAAATAACAGATTTTTAGGAGACAGGCCAAAAGAGTTGCTCTGACTTTTCAAGCCAATGGTTGGAGGTGAGAAAGGCTCAGTTATGAGTGTTGTGCCAACATCACACCTCTCCGCAGCCATCAAGGTCAAGGAAACTGTTTTGGAACGGGAGCAGCTGATCAGATGCAGATTGTGATTTGTTGTCTGTAGAAATGACATGATGCAGAGTCTTGCAGGCCACAAAACAGGAGTTTGCAACATTTTCACAGGATGGGTGAAGGAAGTTATTTTGAGATTGTGTTTCATTTTGTATTACCAAGGGTCTTGTCAGGTCAATGGAGTGGCGGTGACAACTGCCCTCATGTCAGAGTCCTCCCTTGCAGTACACTATCACAAATTGCCTTTGGGCACTTGGTCACTAGAGTGAAATTGTAAAAGCAAAAGCCTGAGATCAGCTAATCTGGGCTGGGCAAACCGTCTAATTGACTGGCACAAACACCCGTGAAAGGGTCTCTTCGTCATCATATTGATATAACTAATAACAGTTTATGTGACGAGGGTAAGCATTTCTACATTTACCAGTCTCTGTAAGTGGGAAATCAGAAATAGTGCATTATAGACACTGCTGCATGATCCTTTTTATGGCAAAGGATGTTATACCTTAATATCAATATATTTAGCTTTTGTTTGACAGAAATGTGAGACTGCACTCTGGCTATGATCAGATTGAATTCATCTTGGTTTGCCAGTGTAGGGTGATCCAGGGATGTCTTACAAAAGAAGTTTAACCTGACTGAACTTTCCCCACAATCCAATGCAAAGTCCTCCAGTTGGCCAATGAATGCAGGCTTACATACCTTCTTCTTTGATGTAGGATTAGTTGTTAATCTCCCTAATCGTACACCTCAGAAAGAGATACTGCTTAGACTCTGTGGATTGGTCAAGCAAGTGGTGGCAAGATTTGGATTCCCCATTTCTGCAATGTGTTTGCCTCATAGGCCCACATGATGAAAGGAGAATGAAATTATGAATAGAGATCTATACCATTTGTACAGTGACCCTATATATGGGAAAACCTGCGTCACCGTAGCACATAAAGGACTGTGTGATGAGCTGCAGACCAGGCTTCCCACTTGGAAGAGCAGGGATAATGAGAAGCTTATACGATGAGAAGACTGAGGGTCATTAGAGGCAGAGTGTGTGTAACATTGGTGACTGCCAGTATTTTTCTTACAAACTACTGGCAGCTTGTACACAACGTGTATGAGAGGGGAATGGGATGCTGTGTTTGGGGATGAGCAGAATATATTATTGTGTTGTTGTTTTTTAATAGTATAGAAAAAATATGTTTGCTGTCAATGACTAGAGATGGCATTTGGGGTAAAATGTATCTGCATGTTAGGCACCACTAGTGATAGCATGAGGCTTTTGACAAGGAGAGCAGGCAAGAATACATGCACATATATGTACAAGCTCAAACTCTGAATGAAAGCTCACCTGGGGATTCACCACGTAAACATATATAGCATATGCAGTTGTGTCCAAAATCAAGAGAGACAATTTTTTTCAATTAAGGTGAATGGGAATGACCCCACAAAAAAGCTCACACGTCCCATAATGCTCCAGCAGATGCTGTGGGGTTGTAGGGACAGATGGACACTGTATCGTTACCAGAGGAGACAGAGATTTTGGTTGTAGACAGTGCGACGCCTGAGTTAATCTGCCTTCAGCCATCTGTCCAGCATCTCCCTGCACAGGCTGGCTCTGAGGCCATTCAGCACTTATCATGGAGGTTTGATTATACAAGTGTGGAGCGTCTGAAAAATGCAGCGTCAGCAAAGCCTGATAATTGTGTAAAGGTTTGAGAGGGATCCAACAAATGGAGCAGTTAGACAAGAAGATTGATATACTCTCCGGTCTGTGTCAGGCAGACATGAATATAATGTGACAGTGAAGCAGCAGTTATTTTAATTTTTATAGAAATAATAATAAGATATAACAAACCATACATTGTATAAAAAGATTGACAACGTGTCTTGACTACCTCCCACTGTCCAGAAATGAAGCCAAAATAATATGGATATGAACGCTGCTATCTTGTGCATTTGGAAATTTGACATTTGACATTTACAATTGATTATTGATTTTGTTTGTTTCCATGTCTCATTCAGCAAAATGGAGGGTTTATGACCTATGGCCCTTAAAAAAATATCTCCGGGTGAAAAAGGCTGCTCCCCCTCTCTCCTGAATAATTTGGAGAATTTGTTGCTGATGTTGAGAACATGTCTGTGCAGCAAACCTCCCGCTGTGTTATGCATGTGTGAAAAGCAAACTGTGGGTAAAGTCCGGACCCACAAGTCATGTCTGAAAACAGCTATACAGTCTCTGGTTTGAAGAGATCCAGGCTAACTGCTTCCATCTTGTTTCAACTCTTCCTGCTAAGCTGAGCTAAGCTTCTATATTTAGCAGCAGTCGTCTATCATTTATTTTTACTCATAGATACATGGAAAAGTGTTTCCTGAATTGTTCAACCAGTCCTTCAAGAGAATCCCATTCTTTTTAAGCTGTAACATGTGGACCTTGTTTGGCCAACTTGTTTAGTACCATTGAAAATTCACAATATGTGAGACACAGGTTTGTTAGTTGTTTTTTTTCCATCAGACATGTTGACTTGTCATAATATAAGAAAATCCCAGTGGCTTCATTCTGTTAATATGTCCCAGTGAGACATGACAGTGTGACAGTGAAGCAGCATGAATGATGCCAGAACCTTGAAACAGAGGCAGTTAAATGGGATTGAGCCCTCTTTCATTTTAGTATTTACGGCTCTGCTTTTCCCTCTGTGACATGTCAGCATGTCTTCAAGTAAAAGATCCTATTAAATTCCTTGGATAATGATTATGATGTGAAGACCTGTTATGATGAAAGAATTAGACGAATGGTTCCCCCCCTAATATTTATTTGTAACGTTTCAAAAGCGGTCATGAAAACCTCACAAGGAGAAGTACAGTACCAGTACAGTGAGGGGAGTCTCGAGCCAATTTATTTAAACTATAGCTGAAGAAGTGCCAGCTCAGTGCACCAGTTGACGGAGACAAACTGTTAGCTTACAGCCAGCAGCCTCTTCCACAGGCATATCATTCATGACCTTTCAAATGATTGCTGATTAGGAGCACTCAGCGGCCCCGGGCGAGGGGGAGAGGGAGGCAGGGAGAGCAGAGGAGAGCTGGAGGAGGGTCATCCTTTCTAAACAACAGTGTGGGCTGTTAGTGTTTTCATTCAGTATGTTTGCAGTCCCTCCACTGGGCTGAAACACAGACGGGTTTGGCTCAACACAGGCTGCTAATAGAGAGAGCATCAGTCACTCAGGAGACTAAAGTGTCTCTTCAGCTAACACGGGCTGTTTCACACATTATGAAAAATGATCCCATCAAATTTTATATGGTTTGTCAGTAATCCAATAAACTCAGATTTTAATATTTTAACTTCACTCATATATATTTTTTAATGTATTTATATTCATATATTGGTGGTTTTAAAGTTTTCCAAATGTAGCTCCAGCTGCTATTGAGCATATAAATGCATTTTTAGAAGACAAGATTGATTATGTGAGGCTGGATTCTATTAAAATGTCTTTGCATGGTGCAAACCAAATATCATTGAAAATATGATAATGTAGAGCTGCAGCCATACTGTAAATTCTTGCACCTTTAACACAGCATGACATTATCTATAATCCCTAATGTCTGCCAGGGCCCATCAAGCTTTGGTCCACATGAATTATTCATCCAACATGATCCTCTGGTTGCATAATATATTTGACATCCATGTATGTATGGAACCTTTATGGTGCTTGTTCATAAACATGAAGGTCGTTTGGACCATAATGTAGTTTGAAAAATGTCACTGCAACCAGCAGTAAACATGAGGGTGTCGAGAAGGCTTCAACTTTTATTCACTTTTACATTAGATTCAAATACCAATAACAGGGGTATTCCATAAAGAGCAGAGGTCCAGATAGGGAACATTTCCATGTCAAATCAAATAATGTTCCAACAATATGTATTGATAGTTTTCATATTTTAAGTATAAAAAAGAAAAACGATGCATCTTAAAGTGCTGGATTTTTAGAAATGTGTATTTGAAGTTTCACCTTTTCTTTTTGTTAATAATTGGTTTCTGCTGTCTCTTCCGCCATGTGAAGATATTTTTTTCTCATTCAAATATCACGTCTATTCTCCCTGGGTCTCATCTGGGTCTGAATGGTCGTCTGAAAGCACAGACTTGATTGACGGAGTGGCATCGCCTGAGAAGATTTACAACAAATGCAATTTGTCTTGACCACTAAACCAGTGCCATAAATTCTAGAAAAGCTGCACTGGCAAAAAAGAAACGCTCTATCCAAATTTGGCATCGGCCTCTGGGTCCTGATCCAGACTGCCGTATACCTGTTAGTGACCTATGGTGTCCATCTGTTAAAGAGTGAGTAACTAATCCATAAATCAGATTCAAACTTTCAATCTGTATTCCTTAAAACAATTTTATAAATAGTTTGTGTGTCTGGTCCATATTAGTCATGTCGTAGGGACCTCAATCTGGTCACACAATCATAAAACAGGGACGTGTCTTCGTTATGGAAACAAAAAGCCAATCCCCATCACAAAAAAATCATTCAACTTTAAGGTGAACACACGTTTTAAGGTTAGGTTTTGGTAGACTAAGGTAATCAATGTAAGTCAATGAAATGTCCTCTGAAGTCACACAACACAAGTGTGTGTGTGTGTGTGTGTGTGTGTGTGTGTGTGTGTGTGTGTGTGTGTGTGTGTGTGTGTGTGTGTGTGTGTGTGTGTGTGTGTGTGTGTGTGTGTGTGTTAAGGCAATTATATGAGGACAGACAAAATAATGACACTCAGAATTACTCCATGTCAGATGAGGCTTTTTCATCCTAGTTATTTCCTCCTCTGCTTAAGGCAGCCATTTTTAGCCTCAGAGGATCTGACACATTGTTGGTCTGCGAAATAAATCGTTGTGGGCGTGTGAAACAGTCGAATATTGATGGATGTCTACTTTTGTTTTCAAGTTATGACTTCACAAACAAAGCAGAAGGAGTATTATCATAATCATAATAATAATAATAATAATTTACAAAAAAGGTCTCCTTTAGGGTGAGATTTTCTCTCCCCCTACATCTGTGGCAGGGATGAAGAATATTTTATACCCAGCAGGTATTTACTGAAATAAGAAAAACACATTACCAAGCCATATGAGATTGCAACGAAAGGGAAAAGAAAGGGGCAAAAACAAATAGAGCTGAGGTGGATGTGGGATGAAGAACTGAGGAGGGGGAGAGAGAGAGAGAGAGAATGAGTCAGCAGCAGTTTTCACGTTCTCCCTGTCTAAGGACAGATGTTTCCCCGAGATTAATATTCCCACTCAGAGTTTATTCATCTGTGTTATCCTCACTCTCACCAGGTGATTTCATGCTTCCTGAGCAGCCAAAAAGGCTTTTTCTTTTTTTTTCCTGCAGCCGCCATGTCCAACACTGTCACAGATTTTAATAAATGATACTGATAAAGAAGGGGGCGGGGAGTAAGGCAGGGCTAAATTTAGCCTGACAAGGAGCAAGAATTGATTTCTGTTTGTGTCCTTCCCGCGCCATTCATAGCTTTCCCATTTCTTCATGAATGTTTTAAAGTGTTGAAATCTTTACCACTAACGCCTCTATCTGACCAGTCATAATTTACTCACAGCCAGTTGTTCCGCACTAAAGGCTGCAGCAACCCAGCAGCTCCCACTCGCTGTGGTCTTAATTGATCATGGATTTGATAGGTTACACTGAATAATGGATCACCGTCCCGTCTGAAGGTGGATTTCTGTGTCCTTTTATTTTTTTCTCGGACCCCAGGTAATTGAGTGGGCTTTAGAAAAGAAGTATGAGTCTGTTATATCGATCTGCTGGAGGTAATTTCCTAACCTGAGAACGGCTGATCAGATTTCAGTCGTTTGACTGTGTGCACACTCATGTTGACGCTTTTGTTTGTCTGTGTGTGTGTGTGTGTGTGTGTGTGTGTGTGTGTGTGTGTGTGTGTGTGTGTGTGTGTGTGTGTGTGTGTGTGTGTGTGTGTGTGTGTGTGTGTGTGTGTGTGTGTGTGTGTGTGTGCGTCCGTGGAAAAGTAGCCATTGTCCTTTGAGATGGGAGAGTGAATGGGTTGCCTTGTGTGGTTCTTGCTCTCACCTGCGCCACAACATTAACTTTAACCACAAATCCTTTGTCCTGTGTCCGATTTTTCTTTTAATTCCCTCACCAAATTTGTATTCCGCCAACCTCTGTTTTCACAGAGTTTGAGTTTTTAATTTCACGTAATTACCTCCACTAACACAAGTGAAAGCTTTTGTTTTCAGTCTTCGCTCTCCTAGCCAGGTACGTGAAACTCTTACAAAGGGAATTGGCTTAAGTGTGAAATTTGCCCTGACACTTTTTTTTATTGTCTTTCATATTTGCAATTTTGCAAGTCATCAGCTGAACAGCATTGCGTTCTGGAGCAATTTTACTGAGACATTTTACTGCAATTTATCATCAGTGCCAAGGATATCAGCATCAATCAACAGAATTATGATTATTTTATTTATATTTCACACAGTGAGAAGTGTCAAGATGTTTGATAGACATAAAAACACCTTGAGAATAATTCACAGTGATCTGTTTGTATCTGAGAGTTAAAGTGTAAACATGAGTTAAGGCTGTACCTCTGCATGGGCTCGTGGTGGTTTGATCACTAGTTAACACCAGCGTGCTGAAATTCTTACAATAATAACCAGCAGATTTCAAATAGGTATAATGCTAAGGCCTTTGCACACAATACAGTATTTATTTTGTCTGCATTAATTTCTCTTTAATATATTTTTCAAACTTGTATCCAGTCAATACAAGCTTTCACTTCAGCAAAGGAATCTTTGTGAAATTGCAATTTACATTTTTCGGATCAAGTAAGTTTTTCCAAGGTTTCACTTCTGTCATTTGCCCTTTCAACAAATCATAATGTTAGCTGGAACTGTTTACTAACAACTGGACCTTTCTCAAATTAAATACTGGGGAAAATACTTTCAGTAGTTCTCCAAACTGACTGACATCCTGAAATATATGTCCTGAAGCCACTGTGGTACAGTTTAAGCCCCCAAACCAAAGAGTGAAACTCACCAAGCTCAAGTTCTTGGGTGTATCTTGGTATTTATTATTGTGCATTTTCATGTGATGTGAGTCAAGTGCATTGAAATTCCCCTCTGAATCATCTATTTCATGCAGTAATTCCACGTCGCCGTTGATTCGCAAAGGCATTAAGACTAGCACCAACCACAAATTTGGGTTGTGACAAGTGCCTAAATGTGTGCTGCACAACTGTTGATGTATGAGATACTGTGTAACACAGACTACGACTTTTGCGTCTCATAATGTTAGTTCACAGTGATCTTCTGCTCCACAGTAATTATCTCCATCAGTGCCACATTTAATGTTTAGCTGCTGACGTTTAATACTCTCTTAATTAGACAAACGCAGACACAGTTGAGCTTTTAAAGAGAGCCCTGTGGCTTGTCAGTAATCCTCCTCGCTCATCGTGCTCGGCCACATCCTTGACCTTCACCGCGTCTCTTGTCAGTGAGAAGCTATAATCGAATTGTAGAGTCAAAGCACCTGGTAGTCCAATTGTTCTTCGTGTAAAGTGTGATTGTTTAGAACTTCAATTTAGATTTATTTTAGTGTTGGCAGTGTTTCCTCTTTTGTTTGTATCTGTTCAGCCAACCGCTGCTGACGCATGTGCCTCACAGCAAAGTCTGACCAACAAAGACCGGTGCCAGTTTACACCCTCATTGACCTCCTGATGCTGACTGATTAAAAATGGACAAAAAAAATCAGGGGCTTTCTAACTTGTTTTCAGTTTTTTACACTGAGACAGAGAAAATGTTGATTCAATTTTTCTTTTGGTTGAACTAGATTTTTGGAGATAAAGGTCGAACATACAATGATCAGCAACAATGTCACTCTTCATTTGTGGAGGATTTTTAGGAAACAACTATAGTGTAACAGCACAGCCATACCTAATCGACACTATTATTCATATAATTTCAAAGCTTATACAATAATTATTACATTATTTAATTTTTTTTTTTTTAGGAAACATTTATTTATTAACATCCATTGCAGGTTAAATAGACTTTTTGCACTTCAAAAATGAAATGGATCTTTTACAGAGGTTCCCGCTACAAAGTTGAACCAAATTAATTTTAAATAAAAAAGGCTTAGTAATATGGTCAAATTACATAATTAAAGATTGTCTACCTCCTTTATGTATTTCCATTCTACTCAACCAATTCACTTCGGTCAGAAAAAAATACAAAGAGTAATGTCTTTTTATGATCAAACAGTTAATTTATAATCAATCATACAATCTTCAGACACTTTAAACGTTTTAAACTGTGTTTTGCGTTGCATATTAGCCCCTGATTATAGGAATCTCACTCTTATTAACCTCCAATCACACGACTGGCAGATGATATTTAAGCCAAATTGGGGCCGATATGTCACACATTGGACACGTCTACCATCATGTCTTAATTATATGTGTGCGTTTCTTTGTTTTTCTTCCTGCTAAATTAAATGGTCACTCAGGCCGTTCCCCAGCCTTGTGGGGAAGATTAGGATGGACAGATGATAATCAGCTGCCAAGATGGACCAATGTGACTGACACAGAATGAAACAGGGCTTTACATTCAGAATAGGTGAAAGAGGAGGAAGAGTGGAGCCGGGATTATAGAGGGAGAGAGATCGAGATAGAGAGGGAGAGATTATACTCAGTCTTTAAGAAATCAATTCAACCTGCTGCTCAGCTTTTCAATGACTTTTGCTTCTTAGTGATCTGACAGTAAAGTCTTGACCGAGTCTACTGTGGTTTTGAGGCAGAGTACCTGTTATAAAACCACGAGGAGTGTGTCATCTTTTGCAATACCACTGAATTCAGATAATGTCTCCACTAATCCCACGTCAAGGTCATCTGAAGGAGTTTTTCCACATACGTGATATTCTCTGCATTAAATACATCTCATAGCATCGTTCCCCACCAGGTTTTTCACTGACTTGGCTCGACTAAGGCCACTGGCGGCTTCTGGCCTAAACCTGCAGGCATCCTCCCAGCAGCAGACAGGGAACACAATCTGTCACCACCAGCAGCTCCTGCTGTAGTACAGTACAGCTCGGTGCTGCTATCATCACCTCTCCTGACATGCTGCATCCTTCAACAGCCTTTTATTTATCCTTCCTATACAATCCTTATTTCTCCAGCTCCACTGCCATATCCTCAAACCATCAATGTGTCATGATCATTCTATGTTCTTGTTACTAAGCCCTGTGCTCCACTCTTAAATTTTTTTAAACAAAGGGTTTGTTAAACCCCCAAACCTTCTTTTAATTATCTACGAATCATGTTGAAAAATACTCACAAAAATATAATATGAATACGGTCAGTTAATGCCAGTGTTGTGTATATGTAATTTTACTCATAACCTAATATATCATGTGTATATATAATATTTATATTTTTTTAAAAAGTGCATATTTACATGTTTTATATTTTATTAACACAAGCAGTATTGGGGGATAACTGTATACTTCATTGGCAAATTATACAAAGTAAAAAGGTTTGTGCCATGCAAACCAATTGTATAATATATACTTCAAATCAAAGGAGTCTCTCCATCTGAAACCTTTTCATGCATTTATTATGATCAGGTCCTGTAATCATATGTCTCCACTATGATGAGAGTACCTGGGGGATTAGAAAGATGGATGAAACGGTTTAATAAAAATGAATCTGGAATAACTGAGATAAGAGTGGGGCTCGGATTACATTAAATAACGCTCATCATGTTCAAAGCTACCGTCCATTAGTTCATATATGTGTCCCTTTTTGTTTTTGTTTTGTGTGAAAATGCTCATTGGTAAGGCCTGGATATAACCACAAGCTGATGGTACCATACAATATCCTCCAATAATTTTTTTTAAATGATCAATTTAAAGTGTGGATTATCAAAACCAATTATTTTCTTCTCAATCAACAAATGGATTCATTAATTTCCTTGTTTTTTCAGTTCTCTGTGCAAAGCATCTTTTGTGTTTTACCCTCCCTGGGATTTGGTCAGAGATTAAAACTAAGACTGACCTCCAGTGTGCACTGGAGGTCAGTCTTAGTTGGAGCAGAGTGGGTTTGGAGCAGAGTGGGAAGTGGTTGGGATGAGAATTAGCACCTCTATGTCTAAGGCCATGGAAAATAGTGAATGGATCTCTCACGTTTAGGGGTTAGTTGCTGCCCCAAGTGAAAGAGTTTAAGTATCTCTTGTTAACATGTGGGGGAAGATGGAGCACAAGATATTTTTGCAGGTTTGTTTGGCTTCTGCAGTAATTGTGGAGTTGTTCTGTACCGCTGTGGTGAAGAGGGGACTGAGCCACACGGCAAAGCTTTCAATTTACCAATCGATCTTTGTTGTGACCCTCACCTATCTGGCCATGAGCTCTGGGAAGTGACAGAAAGAATGAGATTGCAAATTCAAGTGACTGAAAATAGTTTTCTCCGATGGGTGGATGGGGTCAGGAGTTCAGACACCTGGGGGAAGCTTGGAGTTGAGCCATGGGTTAGGTTTGGACGGACATACAGTTGAAGTTGATATATAAAACCTTAACTTCTCCCAAGGAAATCAGACCACCATGAACTTCGGTGTCAATTTGCAACACTGAAAAAAAATCTGACATTGAATTCATTAAAATATTAAATATTATAACAAGTCTTACTTTTTTTAATATCACTCAGTTTGGATTCACTGAAAATTGAAATAGAATGTATTTCATTCATATTAAATAGAAATGAGTGGAGTAATTAAGGGACTTCCCTTTTTTTCCCCGGCTGCTCCTTCTGACTGACTGAAACAAATTGTGGCTTATCATCAGCCCTGTTAATACCTTCAGCTAATGCCAGCCAGAAGACAGGATTGACTTTATTGTGTCATAAATTGATACTCTGTCATTTTCATCCTCAAGCACAAAACTTTTCAGACTTTGTTGAAAAGCTTTGAAACCTCAGTTTGGAGAATTTGACCTTGTCTGGCTTGTTTCAGAGGATACTGTCGGAGTTTGGAGCATTGGCAAATCCAAACACTGTATGAACAAAATTATCTTTAAATATTTAATGTTCAACAGTAAATTGAGTTTTATTTTCTACAGTTTGTTTAGTTTTAAGACGCAGCCTTATTTAAGTATTGGTCTCACTTCTATCAGTACTGTACATACTCACAACACAGCCAGACATGGGTCAAATATACAGCAGGTCTGTTTATATTTTCAGAGACGAGTACTGTATCTGAGCTACAGTGATAGACATCAAAGCCGGGCTTCATGAACTGAGCACAGTATCTGCAGGTGGAATCAAATGCTGGTTCCGAGCTCGCGGACATATTTTCATTTTGATAAGACCTTTGCTTATTTACTGACTGAAGCTCCGCTGTGAACTCACACGCCCCCCCAAGTGCAAGCCTGAACCCTTTGGCCTACCTTTTCGCATCACGACCACTCACATTCAACATTGCATCTTCTCCTCTCCTTCACTTTCTTCTTCTCGTCATGTGACTTGATTCTGTCTTAAATTAAAAATAGTCCCACTGTCACTGGGTTTTTGACAGAGAGTCTGTTCTCTCTTAATTTGTTTTTTTCACTCACAGCTCCTCTGCTGATGAGAGCAGTCAGTCTCCGCTTTCATCTCCACTTTAGTTGTCCTTCCATCTTTTATTTTTAAAAGTGTGCAGTGGATTAGTTCGCCAGCTCCCCCCCTCCAGAAAAGCCTTGGGATTAGGATGTGTGGAGGGCGACAGAGAGGATGATGAAAAAGAAAAAGAGGCAGAGAAGACACGGGAAAAGGGAAAGATAAGGAAAAGAAAGTAAGGGAAGAGTTCAAGGGGGAATCACAAAAGGAGTCAAAGGAGGATAAGAGCGCATCCTATTTAATAATATGTGTGTGTCTGTGTGTGTGTGTGTGTGGGTGTCAGACTAGACATCAGTGAAGTTTGACTGCTGTTGGTTTTTGGGGTTTCTAAGATCTCCTTGTACCAAAGTGTGTGATGTTCTCGTGGTTTGCTGTTACTGATTGTTTATTATCAGTCTATTGGCTCCTTTGAAAATCACCAAAAGTCCTCCACTGTTGCTATGCGACTGCTAAAAACTGTTTCAAACCAGCTTGAAGCCCTGCGATCTTTATCTGGAATGATTCACTGTTGAAATCTTCAAAACCATCAGCATCCTGCATGCTGAGTCTGAATGCTACATGCATGAAAACCATACAGAGCTGTGAGGAGACGTTCACTTTGTCTCACAAACAAAGGCAAGAAGAAGAAGTCGTATACAAAGGAGGGAACTCCTTTGTATGACTGTCATTCACGTCTGGTGACATAACATAGTCATTTATAACTGGCTTTCACAATTTAAATGTAACCTGGAAAAGAACATTTTTATTGTTCTTATAAAACGTTGCCAAATCCTTTTTACGGGTGATCCTAGCCGTGCATTTGAAAACAGATTGCGCCAATACGGCACAACTTTGCTGTCTTTTTTCAACTGCTCTTTTAAATAGGACTGGAAAATGAACCTGTCAATTCCCGAGCAACAAAGGATCCAATGATTGGATCTGTTTCGGACAAACCCATCCCAGGTTTCATTGTACTCCAGCATTAAAGCTAACGAGCGATCTCTGATGTGGCTGAGCTGCGGTAAATACATCCGCTCAACGTAGCTATTGATGCAATGATAACAGTGGACTCACACATATGTTTTGTGTAAACGCTTGACCGTGGGCGTGTCCGATGCTTGGTGCCAGCGGTATCATCATAATGACAGCAATCACAGTCTCATGCTTAGGATACACAACACAGCCGGTCGAAAGTGCTAAAGTGATGTGAGCTAGAATATAGAATGTAACGGTTTTGTCCCCTGTAGAAAGCACCTCCTGAATTGGGCCAATCTCAGATCTCAGGTGAATGTAATTAAATGTATACAGTCTGAGCTTGTATATGAAAGAAATATCTTCCTGCTTCCCCTTTCAAATGAGTTGGCTAGCCACATCAAGTGACTCTTTCTCCACAAAAAATGACTTAAAAATGAATGGTGCCCATCCTTGTGTATATAGTGTGTATTCATAGAGTCAAATGGACCTGCTTCTGTTACATGCAGACATTTTATCCAAGAGGCTTCTCCAAGTCTAACAAAGCAATATGTTTCAGGTTTTTAACCTCTGTGGCCATTTACCTATATTGAGAGCCACTATATCAAACATGCAGGTCTTTGAAAACCCATGTACCAATCCTGAAGATCCAGTGACCCGGATGACTTAGGACCTTCACAGATACCTTGACATCACTTCCCTTGACCTGTGACATGCCATATGTCCTGTGTAGCTAATTAACACATTGAGAATTGTCCACAAGTCAAAGGGAGTGAACGCTTTTTAACATGAGGTGTAAATAAGAGGCCAGTGGATTCAACATCATTGCTTAGATCATATGTTCAAAAAGGAGCGCACATATGAAGAGTAAATGCAGCAAGTGATTCAATCTGAAACAAGAAAAATTACCTCGTAAGCTTAATTTTAGCTAGTTTGCACATCAGCTTTTCCAAACTCTTTGAAAAATTTAACTATCAATTCTTAACCTAAGTGGCACCTCTCAAAGATGCTGATAACGGTCTCTCATCATCAGGCAGAGAGATATTAATTTTACAAATTATAACGATGCAAGTTTTCCTCTTCTCAAGATGCTGATGAGAGAACGTTTGCCTCCTGTCACAGCTCAGCACATCAAGCTAATTGATGTCAGGCAGTTATTTTGAGGCCCACTGCATATGCAAAATGAAATATGCTAAGTCGCCTGAGTCAGATACTACATGCTGACCAATAAGTGTTACTGTGGGCAAGAAATACAAAATATACAAAGGGAAATGCAGTGATTACTGAATTTTATTCCCACATTCATGGGAAATGTAAAATGCATATATATCCGTTTGGTTGAAATGATGCCCAAATCTTCTATTTTAAAATGCTAATTCATACCTCAGGAAAGATCGAATGGATGTTGGTAGTTTCCTACAAATTAATAAAACTCTCTCTTAAAAGGTTCTTCCTTCGTTGAAATATTGTCTTCATGTCCTGTTTTGATCTGACAGACAGAGGGAGCTTTTTTATATTTACATCTCACAAGTGTGTCACTGCGCCTGTGTCAGGTTGTGATTGGATACAAAATAATTAGCTGGTGACTTTGGAGTCATTTGCAGAAAGACAGCCTAATTAGGCTTTCTTAACACCTCATTGTAATTGTTTTCAGAGAAATACTCAACCGGAAAAATAGCAGAGGAGCATAACATTTGGATTTGGTCGAAACTTGCTGAAGTTTAATACTCTCAATGAGAATCTTGTGAATGTTTTACTCAAATATATATAATTCGGAACAGGGTGGTGAGCCCTAGCAAGTGTTTTGTTTGTTTTTAACCATGGGTCCTCTGAGGGCTGCAATGCTACACAGAGATCGCCATCACAGACATGGGGTTTTGATATTGTTAGGGACTGAAAGCAAATGGCATCTCGAGGGGGTGAAATCACATGGCTGCTGATAACAGCATGTAAAAATCTATTTTGTTTGAGATAAAGTGCACACTGAAAATAAACATTCCCTTTGGCAAAAAATGATCCTTTTAGCCGAGTGAAGTGATAGCTCCACTTTAGCCCCCGTGCACAAAAACATAATCTGTCTGTCTCTTGCGCACGCTCACGACCACACAAACAGATCTCATCAGGACCCCTGCTTTCTTCTCCTGAATATCCACCACGTTCCTCATTCTCTGCCCACCACTTCCCTTCTCCCCCTCGACGGTGGGATGATGGAGAACTGCAGGTCACGACTTCTTCTTGAATTTATTTCAGTATTTCGTGACTTTCCTAATGGACCAAGGAGGGAATTCTTTCCTGTCACCATCAGATACAGAGATTGTAGATATTGCTCTCCGTATCCGTTCACTTACTGCTTGAGATGAGGGAGATGGGCTATCTCAAGTGGCAATTGGGAGTGAGGAAGAGGGTGAGGGAGTTGTGTTTGTGTGTGTTTTTTGTATTCCTCATACTCTACCTTGGTCAAAAGAGACTAGGATATGGACCAACGGACCAAAATGTAGGTAGACCAAAAGTGGTGGTCTTAATTCGGATGAAACACGATGCGGTTTGTTCGTAGTGTGAAAACACTTTTTGAATCATTCTGACATTCTGACCGATTAGAGGAAGTTGAGACAGAATTGAACAATAGAGGAAGAAGATGTTGAAGCAACTCATGGGATTGCTTCCAATGTTTAACTCCGAATGAAACTAATGTAATTAACCACTTCATTAATTTACTCTATTCAAACAACAAACCAATCATGTCAATTATAAGTGGACACAGCCTAAGTAGATATACAGCTCCATGACAGAGTCTAATATAATCCTCTAATACTTGATCTTCACAATACAATACTACATGGACAGGTCTGCTTCTGCTTTGCTGGTAAAGAAGCGCTTGAGATGTGTTGATGGATGATTCTGTGAGCTCTTTGAGCGTAAAGGAGCAAAAGGTGGGTCAACCACATAATTTATTGCACTGACACACAGTCCTGTGAAAGGAAGTACAGCACCTGCCTGAACAGAGGAAACAATAGGAGTGAAATTCACATGCAGGTGAAAGTTAGACAGGGCTGCAGGTGTGTGTCACATCTAAGCTTGGAGTTATCTCAATCTATACATCTTTATTTTTCTAAATTATTAAGCCTATGTTCATCCCCCCTTCACTACTGGTGCTGTTATACTGTCAGAGCTATATTTTGCTGCCTCAGCATTCTCCAGTGATCTATACGTTTATTATCCTCTCAGTCAAACGGCCCCTGGAGTGTGAGTGGTTAAATGGAGTTGGACTATGAGGCGCATTGATAGAAAAAACAACTACGCACTTGTGCGCGTGTCACTGTTTGTACACACTAGTGTGCGTCAAAATGCGCGCGCACTGCCCATACCCATGCCCTCGCCTGCGTCGTGCAGCTCGTTCCGTCTGATCCATGCGGGCTCGATCCTGCGCCTGCACTCACTTGGCTGAGAGACGCGCAGGGCAGCCAGTGGTCTGCTGCTGCTGCTGATTCCTCTCCATCACCACACCAGTGCTCCTTCAGACTGGTTGAGGCGGACCAGACTGGGATTCCTTCAGCGCTTGTTCGGGGAGGCGCATCTGGACCGCGGAGAGTGTCCCGGAACAATTACGCGTGGCTGGTACCTGAGCCAGTGCACCCCCACACAGGGAATAACCGCACCGGCTGGGGAGAATTTGCCTTTTTTTTTAATTGTTGACAGAATGGCGGGCGCAAAGTGCCTTCTGAAAACACCGAGGTAGGAAACTGCTTATTTGCCTCGTATAGAAAGAAAAATGTCGATGTGCATTGTCGCATATTTCAGAACTAAAGAATTATCCCTGTTGGCTCTGAATTTATCCAGCATTAAAAATCTACTTTATAGTTTTGTGTTGCATCTGTGGTGTCACTTCACTATCCGAGCTCACTATTCAATCTGATGTGACATTTGTTGCAGCCTTTAACATATAGAATTTGAGATGTTTTATTAAAGCAGCTTTGTGATGAAGCAGCCTAAGTGTACGGTGGCAGTGTACAGCATCGTTTGTGTTGCATTGACTCAAAGCACAGTGGTTTTTGTGTGACTGTACAAACTGTTTCGGTTTGTGATCAGGGTTGAAAAGAGCGCTCATTCTAGACTGTCCGTGTTCGTGCAGTAAACAAGAGACAGTCTATTTCAGCCTGCATGGGCTGACTTGTGGAGACGAGTGGACAGAAGTTCCCATAGAGATGATCGGACATTATTTAATAGGATCAAGTCCTGATTTTTCACAAATGAAAGTTCTGCATCTTTCGAGACCCAAACTTTCCACGCTGATTATTTGGCCCGATGAAAGCGTTTCCAAAGCGGTTATCAAGGCGCTGGCACAAAAGTTGCCCCTTTGCTCACAAATGTTTCCTTTGGCGAAATCCTCAACCACATCAGCGTCCAAGGTGAATGTACAGCGGTCGATCGTCCTTGAAATACAGATGTTTCTGGGGTTAATTGTGTCCTCGGGTCAGGTTTGTTCCCGCAGGGAGTGCAGCAACCTGTCAGTCATTGTGTCGTGACGCAAAGGTCGTTATACGCGCACGGATAAGAAAAGGGGTCGTGCGTGAAAGACCTATCTTCAGATTTATATAGAAAACCTCTCATCATGTGCATGAACACACCAGGTCGTCTATTTATCTTTTACAGTGTTCCTTTTTCTTTTTCTTTTTTTTATCAGAGTTCGGTTTCCAATGTTCTGCATGCCTCCAACATTCGCTGCAGAATCGGTGTGCGTGTGTTGCATGGGTGTTTTTGATGTGTGTGCCTCACGCAGCTCCCCATTTAAACCGCATCACATCCAATTCTCTCCAGTAGCATTTCACCGCAAACTCACTTCCCCTGGGTTTGTTTACATCAGGCATGTTTATTAGCTGCAAATAGATAGTGTGATCCCTCAGGGGCTGTCAACATGGACTACCTTTAATTGGCTTTGAAATATGTGTATAACAGAAGAAAAACAAAACACAACTGCTCCTATTTGAATATGCATCGCGAGCCTCTTTATTTTCCAAATTGATCCTCATTAAAGCCATTCGAAGATAAGCTTCGATTTGGCTTATCTCGGTGAAAGCATGCATGGTGGATAGAGAAGCTTTCCATTGGTTGTTTCAGTTTGCTACTTTGTCTTTTAGGCTCAACGCAGACATTCTCATCTCATCGCTGCAATTTTGTCCTGTGCACCAAATGAAGGTCACATGTTTCGTCCCTGTTTGTCCTGCGCTCTAATCCTCTGCTGCCATTTCTGTCACAGTCAAATTGCATGATTTGACAAGGTGGTGCTGTATTTTTTTGACAATTTAATGCTATTATTCATGTGAAATTACTTTATTTTGTCACACTCCTGTAAAAAGCTGCAGTTCTCTGATGGGGCCAACATGCAGCTTTGGCTTCATGTCAGGGAGAGTCGGTTTCATGAGCGTGTTTGTGTAATTTCCTGCAGAGAGAGAAAGCTTCACAGTGAAGCAACGTATGGCCCATAAATGGCTTCCCATAAATAATAATGTGATATAACATCTTGGCATCCAAAGATCCACACTTGAACTCTTCAATAAATACAAGTACATATCACTTTGCTTGGCCATGAACTGTTACATTTCAAATTGGATTATTAGAAGCTGTCCTGCCTCTGAATGACTGTCCTGCCTCTGAATGATTGAAATATTACCCTTCTCTGACTAAAACTGTCTTGTTAATACACATGCTGATACGGCCACGTGCTGTACAGTGAGGACAAACGTGACATGTACCACGGCTGCTGCAGTCAGAGTGGAGATACAACCCATCCTCGCTGATCAGAGACTTTCTTAAAAACGAAGTGTTGAGCATTTGACAAGACCTTGCTCTGACAAAGTCGACTTCGTTCCCTTCTCTGCCTTTCAGTAACTTCCAGTCGTCTGCCATGTTTGACGGCTCTGAGTCTGTGGAGGTGGAGGGAGGCAGCACCGACAGCACAGTGGCCTCGTCCATCAGCGCCTGCAAGAAGGTAAGAACAACAGAGCTGGGTGCTTGTGTGTGCATCGACCCTCATGTGTCCCTCTGTCTGTGCATGTGCTGTATGTATGTGCATGTGCACCTGTCCGTCATATCCGACCCCTCATCACTCTGCGTTTCCAGCAACGCGAGCGACTTTCATTTCCTCCTCTTCTTATTGCACAACCCCTGGGTGCCAGTGACACCCAGGGGTTGTGCAATAAGAAAAAAAAGCCACGGCCCTCGGGTGAGCCCGGTAGATTTATCATCTCCAGGTGCCACAGAGACAGGAGGGGAAATGGTTCAGATCAGTGGGCTGAGGTGGAGGCTAGATTGAATTTCCTTTTAAAGTAGATGAGTCTGTTTGTGTGTGTGTGTGTGTGTGTGTGTCCTTTACTGTACGTGTGTGTTTGTGCTTTTGGACTCACTGGTGTGTGCTTCCTAATTAGCCCACCGCCCGTGATCTCAACCGACCACCACTCGGCAGCGTCCTGTAGAGGCACGAGGTGACAACTCTGTTATAATTGAGCCTCAGGTTCTTCTGTCCTGTTTGCTGCGATTGCTCCCGGCGAGTTCAGCTGAGTCAGCGTCACCTTTACCTGGACAAGGGCCCACGCAGATGGCCCTGGCCTTAGGTTGCAAGACTGGTGGGGGGGGAGTGATTTGTCACTAAAAATACACAGTGAGATGAGAGAGGACAGTGCACACGTTATATCCGTCATATTTAAAGTAATTACACAAGGACTATTTTTAATATTCAGCCTACAGCAGCACAAACAAATGACTGGTGTATTTATAAAAATAAATAAACCATATGGCCAAATCCTGTTATGAGATACGCATCAAAGGGAATGTTTGGATCCATCCTGGTAAATACTTTGGCTTTGTAACTGTGGGATTATTAAAGTCGAAGAGTCAATAGAGACAAATTAATTAAGCCAAAAAAGCCCACTTGCTTGTCATTGACAGTAGCATCTCTGTAGCTGCAGCTTTCACACAGAAGGCTCCATTACAGCATCTCTCCAGGGAGGAGACTTCAACTGTCTCCTCATATACACTGTGTGTGTCTGTGTGTGTATATATATATATTATGTGCCGTGTCTGGTTAGCTGACACATTATTGATCTTGTGTCTCGGACACTTATCCAGAAGTAAAGGTTCTGGAGAAAGGTCAATTGATCCCATCAACTAAAGGGGGAGGCACAGAGGCTGCAGGCAGATGAAAGTGAATAGGTGACTCAGATGATGTGTGTGTTGTGTGTGTGTGTGTGTGTGTGTGTGTGTGTGTGTGTGTGTGTGTGTAGTCCTGGTGTGTGCTCCATGTGTGTCTCTGTGTGGTGTGACTTCAGCACCACTCCACCTGAACTGTGTTTATATCTCTGTGTGTGTGTTTGTGTGTTTGTGCTGCAGGTGTTGTGCAGTAACAGTGTGCTGGACTCGTCTGACTACTGGCTGAGGAACGAGAAGACTCTGTGTAGACTGGGCCTGCTCGACGATGACGCCGAGGGAGGCTGCACCATGGTGAGTACAGCCACGCTGCGGGTGATGAAACATGCACAAACCTCCAGCAACAAAGACACAGAGATGGTCGTCTCCAGTGTCGGGTCTTAAAGGTAGAGGAGGTGTGTTGGTGGCACCAGGCGACAGTCAGGTATCGGCATTGATGTGAGGTATCGTCTGAAAACCACACACTCTTCACTCTGTGCCCTTCAGTGGCTTCACCTGAGTGGTTTGTTGACAGGAAGTAAATAATGTTTTGTGTTGCAGCAGGTTGTTGGCGCCTCTTTGCCGCTATTGAGCTGCCATGTTTTGCTCAAAAGGTCCAATGTGTCTTTTATTGTGTTGAGAGAATGTGTTGGTAAAATAGACTGGATTAAGGCCAATGTTAAGTCTGCGGTCACATTACTATTATATTACTTTCTTCTACCACTTCTCTAAAAATGGAGAAGTACTTATTCTACTTTTTCTGCAGTTTTTCTATACTAATATTTTGTATAGCATTTTGAAGAATATATTGATTTCACCTTATATGCAGTAACAGCTTGTGCGAGCAGAGGTGTTGTTACACATAAATTCACCTGAACATCACAGATGGCCACATCACAGCTCCATCGGGGCTGTTTGCATTTAAAGAGCGACATAACAGCAAATCATAATCCTGCTAGTTTAACCTCCTGTTTTGCTGCAGTGATGTAGAGTGTGTGTGCGTTGCTCATGGGCTTTGTGCGCCTGTTGGAAGGGGACAATTATGACTTTTCACAAATGACAAATGTACAACCAAAGATTTTCTTAGCGCGGATGTTGTAAATTACACAATCACAATCGACCCTCCAAAGTATAAGCAGTTTGGATAATATATGGACAGATAGATGGATTGCTTTATCGATGCATCTGTTGTCTTCATTTTATTACAAAAGATTTTCATAGCGCGGATGTTGTAAATTGCACAATCACAATCTGCGGAAAAGAAGCTCAATGAAATCTCAGCAGCACCTTGGTAATTAGACTATTATTAGGAAGATGGCGCTATATAGGGCAACACGGCAGACCAGTGGGTGTAATAACTGTTGCCTCACAACTAAATGGTTCCCAGTTTGGCTGGGGTCTTTCTGTGTGGAGCTGCATGTTCTCCCTGTATGTATCTGCATTGGACTTCTCTGGGTATCCCTGCCCCCTCCCACAGTCCCAAGACAGATTGAGTTTAGGTTTTTAATTGTTGGTGAGAGTGAGAGAGTGAATGGTTGGGCTCAAACCCCCCCACCCCTTCGACCCTCCAAAGTATAAGCAGTTTGGATAATATATGGACAGATAGATGGATTGCTTTATCGATGCATCTGTTGTCTTCATTTTATTACAAAATGAAAAGATTGTAACAGAGGGTTCTTTATATTCCATCTCTACTCTACCACAGCATATCAAGGATAGTTTGACTTTCTCCTTAGATTAGAAGAACCTCACTGTTGCTAGACAAACATCCTCTACCTGCCTCTGGACTCTCAGAAGGACAACATCAGTCCTGACATGCCAACTCAACTCAGGTGATCAAAGGTTAATGCCATTAGATTAGGTTTGCCTGACAACGAGAATGATACAATACTGTCCTCAATTGTTTAACAGACATATTTTAATCACATTTATCAGTATACAGTTATGTAGTGTACCTAGAGCTAGTGTGTCTCGCTGTGCTTCCTCTCAACATTCACTTATTTAAAGCTCTTCAATCCTTGATCAAATTACTCAATGTAAAAGTGTTTGTTGTAACCTGACTCTTAAACTGTATATACAGTGTTTGAATCACTGTAATCACCGTCCTCTGCTTCATTATCACGGTGACTAACACTGAGCGTATAAATCACAATCAGCAGCACACATTTGAAAACACATCAATCATTATACAGCAGCCTGTGCACATTAGTCAGTGTACTATGGATTGGCCTATTTATAAGTTAAGTCTGGATGTTCGGAATGAGAACTCTGTGCATTCAAAGTTTAAAACAGGTTTAGTGTGCTACTGATTAAACATAAATTGTCTATAAAAAAATAACACTAAGTTTAACCTTGTGCGTAATGGTATTAATGAGCAGTTCTCAGACTCTCCACACCTTCTGTTCAGTGCGTGCTGGGATAGATCATGATGAAACTATAATGGTTATTTGAGCTGACATAGAGAGGCAGACTCTTCTTCGATTTTACAATTTAAGTATTGAGCTTTGGGCAATAAACTTGTTTCTTTTACTATTAAGTCACTCTATGATATATAGTTTTTAACTGTGGAACATTTACACCATTACACCAAAACTCCATCCAGTCCTGCAGCATCAATTTCACTTGCTGGCTTGCTGGGCATCGGGGGCCACTGGTTGGTGATTTTGAGGTAACACGTGTCAAATGACACCGCAATAAACCAGACAAACATGAAGAGTGACATTGGAGTTTAGAAAAAGGGTGATTATTGTCAACACAGATTACTCAGTCGTAGTTCTCTAAAACGTTTTTATAGACTTTGACATTTAGACGGTACTCTGGTCACTGTGGATGTGGGAATTTATAAAATATGTCAACAGAGAGAAAGGGAGATGAAAAGAGAGAGAGAGAGAAAGAGGCTTTTAGCTGCAGAGGACAAACATGCTTTATCCTCTCTGTCCACCAATTCTGATGTGTCACCTTCGATCACTCGTTCATCCTAAAAAGCAAGTTAAGCATGAATTGCTTTCGGGGCTTTACTTGTTTTGGTTGTTTGTGAAGAGGAGTAACAGGCGAATGTACGAGGACAGATTTACAACAGGAGTGGTTCATGTTGTGTTTATTCTGTTTATCGAAGATGACATTTTGGCTCAGAGTCCTTGTTGTTGTTTGGCCTCATTAAAGAACCAGTCTGAAATATATAATCGCTTCTCTGTAATAGCATCATCTGAAATGTCATGTCTCAAGAAGAATGACTTTCTCAACCCGCACTTCAGTGATGGCCTGATAATAAGTCTGAATATCATTTCCTCAGGGGGTGAAAGTCAGTTTTCTCACCTTTCACTGTAAAAAATCTCTGTTCTTTCTTCTTTGCCATTTCTTTGGTTTTTGATTACCAATCCCACATTTCTAGACTACGTGGCGTCCTTAAGAAAATCGTTCCAACACAGAGATACTGAAGTGCAGAACAAATATCTCAGGATGACAAAAGCGTAGAAGACATCGATGGAAGATGGATGTGTGAAAGGGAAACTACAGAGAAAGTCTGGACTCAATTCTTCTGCCTTTATCTGCAGCAGGTCATGTCTGATAACAGCGTATGAGAGGTGAAACAGTTGGATAGGAAAAGCAAATCATGGCAATTATTCTGAACTTTACCATTAACAATGTGATTCATTTTTTATCACCTCTAAAATAAACTAAAATTACTTAATATTTGATAATGACTTTAAAAATGTAGACTTGTGTATTTACTTTGTTTGGCTCTTACTCAAACTTATTCAATCCAAACTTGGAGTCGCTCCATTGGGGAGAAATTATGCTGTGATTGGTCCGAACAGCTTCTGTTTGTCAGGGCGGGCTTTATACCATGATGGACAGATGATCAACCATAGATATGATCAGCAGTTACGTAATCAACTACGTCATCAAACAGCGCTTGGGTTGACGTTTTCCACAAACATGCCTGCCGCTGGAGAGCTGAGATGTGTAGATGCTGCCATTGAGTCTGTTTTAGAAGACATCAATAGCGCATTAATTTTGAAAGAGGAACAAAGAAACGCGATCAAGGCATGGCGATGCAACTCGGTGTGCACGACGAGGTGGACATTATTTTTTCATCGATAAAACTATTTCATTTTCGCTATGTGGAAGGAGGTTTCCCTGAACGAGGTTGCCCTGAACGCAGCACACCGAGGATTAGCAGCTTGAGGTAGCAGCCCGGAGCTAGACTCCACGGCTCGGCTTCATGTCCGCACCATAGACTGTATATATGGTCCGCACACGGACCGTCAGTCCACGGGGAAGGGAACCTGGACAGACCCGGGTCTGGGTGAGGAGTTCCGAAAGTGAGGGCGTGACAACAACCGGACTGAGAGGTCGAGAGCCGTCAAATCGAGCTAGCTCTCAGCGGCTAGCTGCTCTCTCAGCGGGGCTTAGGAGTACAGCACCCGTTTAACTGCCACAAGAGTTGTTCATCTTGTAATAAAGATCTCAATGAGGAAACACGCTGTGTTGTTTTTTTATGTTAAGAGAAAGTCTTGACTGTCTGACTTAGTAAATAACTCACAATGTCGCTAAACATACGTCACATACTACGTTGCTCTGATTGGTTGAAGGTCTATCCAATTGAGCGAAGAGGCATTTTTTTTCCTGGATCTATTTCGACCTCCCTCAGACCGTCACCACGGTCTTAACACGAATGATGTCCTCATCTCCCTATCCTCGAGACCAAATATCAACAATGTCACGTGAGTGACCTTAAGGGGGCTGGGCTCACCGCCCATAAAGCTCCCCGGTGAGCGCGGCCGCCTCCTCCTCTTTTCTTCACTCGCCTCATCCGAGACCGACAGGTAAGTAAGATATTTTGGGACTCCACTTTTATCAATCCGACACTTTTGTGCAGGCGCCTTGTGTCCCTGAGGATTGTTTGTGGTTTTCCCCTTCTCTAAAAGTGAGGCAGAGGGCTACACTGCATGTGTTAAGCTCTGCTCTTTGTTTCAGGCAGCTTAATTAGCTGCACCTGGCACTAACTACTCATGTTCACAGCTTTGGGTAAGTATTGTTTATCTCGTGCTGTTTGTGTCCATACAGAGTTTGTTCTCTTACAGGAGTGAGTAGAAAAGTTGGGAAGCTTAATCAATAAATAATCTATCCCTTAAAACTGATTTGGATCGGGGGTGCCCCCCCCCCTCCTCACCCGGTAACTCGCTGTCCGCAGGGAGTGGGGTTTCTCCAACTCCCCCTCGTGCGTTCGCGCACAGTGAGTGGAGGTGAGTTAAAGCCAACCTTTTCACGTTTATTTGCCTTTCAAAAATGAATAAATAAACCGTGTTTGAGGCCAGGTAGTGTCCCCTTTTCACCTCTGTGCGCAGCAGGTGGGATTGTTTGCCTGTGTTCCCTGTATAAAATACAGTTGGTTATTGGTTATCACCCTTTGTAGGTGCTATTTTGTTTCCCTTAAAGCCCTGTTCGCAGTGGCTGGGATGTTGTTCTCTCTCCACCCCCCCACCCCCCTTGAAAAAGGCACCCCGTAACTCGCTGTCCGCAGGGAGTGGGGTTTCTCCAACTCCCCCTCGTGCGTTCGCGCACAATGAGTGGAGGTGAGTTAAAGCCAACCTTTTCACGTTTATTTGCCTTTCAAAAATGAATAAATAAACCGTGTTTGAGGCCAGGTAGTGTCCCCTTTTCGCCTCTGTGCGCAGCAGGTGGGATTGTTTGCCTGTGTTCCCTGTATAAAATACAGTTGGTTATTGGTTATCACCCTTTGTAGGTGCTATTTTGTTTCCCTTAAAGCCCTGTTCGCAGTGGCTGGGATGTTGTTCTCTCTCCACCCCCCCCACCCCCCTTGTTTTCTGCCATTGCAGGCATACAGTGGGCATTTTCAGGTGAATTAGTTATTTCACCCCTTCCTTCGTTTTATGTGATATTGGCCAGCTGTGATTAGCCTGTTTATAAGATCCCCTTTACCAGCTATCCGTAGCTGCTGGGCGCTATTGTTTATATATTTATTCTTAAATCACAAAAGTAACACAGAAATGTCCTCACATTTGTGCCATTATTGCCGGGGTATCATGGATCCCCGAGATGGCCACCGTGAATGCCCGACTTGTTTGGGCATGGCACATTTAATGGATGATATTGAGAACCCCTGTGTGGCAGCAGTGGAACTGCCTGTGGAGGAGCGTGTTAAAAGAGCCAGATGGGTGGAGCAGTCTGTTCGTGCTGGGGCCGTGCAGCCTCTACCAGCCAAACTAAATGAAAGGGGACACACCTCAAGGAAAGCCCCCCGAAAACGTGGGCATGAGCACACCCCTGTTCGCAGGCGGGACTCAAGCGAGACACAGGCTCCAAAACCTTCACAGAACCCAGCTGGTCAGCATGATGACACTCAGCTGCAAATCCTAGCGGCCATACGTAGTCTGTCAGACAGGTTGGGTAGAGTTGAGGCCCAGTACCCGGCCACAACAGCTAGGGCATCGAGGCATGGGCACTCCTCCCCGGACAGGTTACCCTCCTATCAGGAGGAGAATGTGGTTCACCCTGACATTCTCTCTCTCTATGCTCAAAATTCCCTTTTTGAAAGTGATGGGCAGTCTGAGGGTGCTGCTGGGCTAAAACAGCCTAAATCCACACAATGTGAGGGGGCGTCCAACCTCAGCAACATGGGTGAAAGTGAGCCTTCACCCATGGACGTCATCTCAAGGGTTTCAAGTGCGGCAAAAATTGTGGGGCTCAATGTTCCAACTGAGGCTCCTGCTCCAATGGATGGGATTTGGGCCGGCATCACTCAGACCCAGCAATCAGTTACTGTACCTGTGGCTGGTGACTATTTGCACATGCTCAGGAAAGCATGGAACATCCCAAGTGGGGCACCTCAGTTCAATGCAGGTTGCCGGAGACTGACTAAGAATCAGTATGCTCCTGAAACAGGTATGGGGGATATGCCTCCAGTTGAGCGGGAGATGGCAGCCTTAACATCTCTGGGTCCAGAGCGGGTAACCACCAATCCACGCTGTCCCCTGAAAGAGTGTGATAAGTCAGACCGACTGGTGTCTCGGACTTATAATGCAGCCACACGAGCAGCCCGCTCGGGCAATGCACTCGCCATTTTATTGGCAGCTCTTAGGAGAACAGCCAACCCAGAGGACCAGGACACCATGAGCCTGATAGACTCTGCCCTGGTCACTCATTCCCAGTTAACAAGGGACATTGGTGCAGCTATGTCATCTGCCATGGTAGCTCGGAGGCAGATCTGGTTGGCACAGACAACTCTTCCCGAGAATATCAGGAAAGAACTGACCAATATGCCAGTCGTGCCGGCACATGTTTTTCATCCTGACTCCCAGGGTGTGTTAGATAAGGCTGAACAGTCTCGGCGTACCAGAGAGTCAGTACAGCGCACTTTCAGAGGGGCTGCGTCTACCAGGTATAAACTTAGGGGCTCCCAGCCTCCCCACCGATCATCATCCTGGGCCCGTAAGGAGCCATGGGTGAATGACAGGCGACAGGCTACAGGATTCACAGCCTCTGGTGACTCCAAACAGCCTTCACAAAGTCGACGTGGGTTCTATCCCCGTTTTTCGACTAGAGGTGCTCCCCAGAGGAGGCGCCCCCCCAGAGGTCAAGGACCTCGGGGCGGTACAGCCTAGGGGTGGGGGGACACCCGCCGAACTTCATTCTCGGCTATGCCTGGACAGCTGGGAAGAAACTGTGTCAGACCCATGGGTGCTTGCTACAGTATCAAAGGGGTACAGAATTCAGTTTCGGCGGCGGCCCCCCCCTTACTCCAGGATCCGCATGACGATTGTCACGGACCCAGTCCAGGCTCAAATCCTGGCACAGGAAATTTTAACCCTTCTGCAGAAGGATGCAATTATGAAAGTAGATCCAGACGAACAGCTCACTGGCTTCTACTCCACGTATTTCCTCGTGCCGAAAAAAGATGGCGGAATACGTCCCATCTTGGACCTAAGGCGATTAAACGCCTTCATAAAGGTACTTCCTTTCAAGATGCTGACCACGGGTCAGATCTTAGAATCTATCGAAAGAGGAGAGTGGTTCACCTCGATAGACCTGGAAGACGCGTACTTCCATGTGCCCATCTGTCCAAACCACAGACCTTTTCTTCGGTTTGCATTCCAGGGGCAAGCCTATCAGTTCAAGGTCCTGCCATTTGGCCTTTCCCTCTCACCAAGGGTGTTCACCAGAGTGGTTGGGGCGGCCTTGTCTCCTCTCCAGTTGTCAGGAGTAAAAATCCTTCCCTACCTGGACGACTGGCTGATTTGTGCTCCATCTCTTGGCCAAGTTGTAGAGGATACCCAGAGGGTGTTGTCGCATGTACGGTCCTTGGGTTTCAAGGTAAATGTGACGAAAAGCAACCTCGAGCCAAGGCAGCAGGTGATTTTTCTGGGACTTTGCTTGAATTCCCTTACAATGTCTGCATCCCTCACATCTCAGAGGGTGGGGAAGATTCTAGTCTTCCGGAAACGATTCCGTCTCGGCAGGCAGCTACAATTTATCAGCTTACAGAGGATGCTGGGGATGATTTCAGCCGCAGCAGCTGTTGTTCCTCTGGGCCTCCTCAGGGCCAGGCCAATTCAGAGGTGGCTGAATGCCTTCAAGCTCAACCCGAAGCTGGACAGACACGTGAAACTTCGTGTGACACGCACATGTCTCCAAGCCTTACGCCCATGGGCAGACCGGGTGCTCTTGCTCCAAGGAGTCCCCCTTGGGAACATTCCCTCGAGGAGGACAGTGGTGACGACAGATGCTTCCCTCACAGGTTGGGGAGCAGTCTGGGAAGGCAGAATGGTGCGTGGCCCGTGGATACCCCCTTGGGGTGGCGAACACATCAATGTTCTGGAGTTGAGAGCGGTTCACCTTGCTCTGAAGGCTCTCCTTTCCTCCATCCAGGGCAGGCATGTCTTGATAAGGACAGACAGCACTTCAACTGTGTATCATATAAATCACCAGGGAGGCACAAGGTCCCTGCGTTGCCTCCAGGTGGCACAGAAACTTCTGTTTTGGGCTTTTCAGCATCTGGCTTCACTCAAAGCAATCTTTATCCCAGGGATTGTAAATCGAGCAGCAGACCTCTTGTCCAGGACTGGTCCTCTCCCAGGAGAATGGAGACTTCATCCAGAGGTTGTATCCCTCCTATGGAGTCGGTTTGGCACGGCTCAGGCCGATCTATTCGCATCAGCAGAGACAACCCACTGCAGGATGTGGTTCTCTCTGGAAAACCAGGGAGGTCCCCTAGGCCTAGATGCACTATCTCAAGAATGGCCGGAAGGGTTGTTGTACGCTTTTCCTCCATTCCCTCTGATTCCCCAGGTACTCAACCGGGTTGCCTCGGGCCACTACGAGGTGCTGTTAATAGCCCCCAGGTGGCCAGGGAGGCATTGGTTCCCAACGCTCCTTCGCCTGGTTCACGGTCAACCATGGGCCCTGCCAGTCAGGGCAGACCTCCTCTCACAGGCAGAAGCTCAGATATGGCACCCCAGATCAGACATCCTGCAGCTTTGGGCTTGGCCCCTTCTCAGTACCTCTCTCAAAGGTTAGATGAGGCTGTCCTGAGGACCATAGACAATGCCCGGGCTCCCTCCACTCGGGCTAACTATGGCCATAAATGGAGTGTGTTTTCTACATGGTGTCGCAACAGACAGGAAAATCCAGCCGCTTGTCCTATTGAGCTGATTCTCCGTTTCCTTCAGTCACTTTTGGACTCTAACAGGGCACCTAGCACCATTAAGGTATACACTGCCGCAATCTCTTTCTTCCATGAGACAGTGGGAGATGTTACAGTTGGTAGACACCCTCTAGGGTCTCAGTTCATTAAGGGAGCACACCGCCTGCGACCAAGCAGGGCTCCCAGGGCTCCATCGTGGCAACTCCCCTTGGTATTACGGTCCCTGATGCAGTCTCCCTTTGAACCCATAGGGCAATCCAGCCTTAAGTCTCTATCTTACAAAACAGCTTTCCTCCTGGCTATATGCTCTGCCAAAAGGGTGAGTGAATTGCATGCTCTGTCAATAAGTGACGATTGTCTAAGATGGAGGGCAGGTGACTCAGGTGTGTCTCTGTGGCCAAACCCCTCGTTTTTGCCTAAGGTCATAAACCATCAGACGGTAAATCAGGTGATCGAGATCAGCACTTTTCAACCTGATCCGGCTCTACTACAGGAGGAAGCCGGCCTGCCTATGTTGTGCCCAGTAAGGGCACTGAAGGCTTATATTGCACGCACAAAGTCTCTGAGGGGCTCATACTCTCAGTTATTTGTCTGTTTTGGGGGTAAGAAAGTCGGCCACCCTGTGTCTAAACAGTGTTTGTCCCATTGGATCGTTAATACTATCGCTGAGGCCTATTCTGGACAGAACATACCAGTCCCAGATTCCTTGGTAGCTCATTCCACCAGGGGTATGGCCACTTCCTGGGCTGCTTTAAAGGGGGTCCCTCTTTCAGAAATATGTGCAGCAGCAACATGGAGTGCTCCCTGCACATTCTCTAGATTCTACAGGGTCAATGTGGCTTCCCCCACACCAATGGCTTCCGCAGTGCTGCTCTCAGCTGCTGGGCGAGGATGTGAGGCGGTAGAGTCCTCCGTTCTTCGCGACCCTGATGATACTAGTCATCCGTGTTAAGACCGTGGTGACGGTCTGAGGGAGGTCGAAATAGATCGTAAGTTATGACCATAACTATGGATCTATGAGACCGACCGATGACCGTCACCCTCTTTTGTCACTCAGAACGGGCTGAGGCGTTCAGACAAGGAGGAGGCGGCCGCGCTCACCGGGGAGCTTTATGGGCGGTGAGCCC
Source organism: Limanda limanda (assembly GCF_963576545.1). Lineage (NCBI taxonomy): Eukaryota > Metazoa > Chordata > Actinopteri > Pleuronectiformes > Pleuronectidae > Limanda > Limanda limanda. The sequence goes on along the minus strand of NC_083641.1, from coordinate 15,344,536 downwards.
AGCCCCCTTAAGGTCACTCACGTGACATTGTTGATATTTGGTCTCGAGGATAGGGAGATGAGGACATCATTCGTGTTAAGACCGTGGTGACGGTCATCGGTCGGTCTCATAGATCCATAGTTATGGTCATAACTTACGTTCGGTTGAAACACGCCCCATAATCACAGCCCAATGGAGCGGTCTCAGACTAATATTCTGACTAGAATTGAGTAGGACAACGTCAGGCTAAAAAACCAGAGGACAAGAAAGGTCAACAAACCAATTGAGCATCACCACATGTCTTTATACTCAGGCCGAGCCTAACAATAAATAAATTTCTTTATTGCAGCGCATTAAAGCAATATGCATAAATCTGGGTGCAAACTCTCAAATCATGTATATGAGGAGTTCACACACTGCGATTGACTGTTGTCACCAACTACCCAAAAATGTTAATGACTGGAATCAGGATAAAAACCGTTTAGTGTGAAATAGTCTTCAGACTTTAGAGTCTTGATTTAATGCTTCTAATAGTTCCTCCGGGTCATAGCACTGATTTAATAGCAGGACAACCTTAATCGAGCAGAACACATTTTATTTATATATACTGTGCTCACAAATCACATTTTACCTAATAGGGCTTAACAAGGTACGTCATCGTCTGCCCTTAACTCTCTACAAGAGTGAGGACAAACTCAGAGGGAGCCACATGTGAGGATCCCTCTCTCAGGACGGACACAAGTGCAATATGTGTTGTGTGTAGCAGAGCACAAGTTAACATTTACAAAATTTAATGAGAAAAGACAGCGTCTTACATAAATGGCGAGGAACGTCAATGTGTAAAGGATTTGTCCAAACTAAAACGTCTGAGAGAGATGAAGGGAGCAGTAATGATACTTAGTGATTTATTACACAAAACACAAAGAGATTTTTTCCCCCTCCTTCCTTGACCCTAAAACATGCCTAAATTATCATTGATTATCATTACCAAGGCAACAGCATTGATGTTTTAGCAAAGAGCATCAAATCTCACACGCTCAACTCGCACTTCATAAGTGTGAGCAGCCACATGCTGAATTAAATGTTCCTGAAACCCCCAGACACCAGCTGTAGTATCTTGGACATGAAATACACAGGGCTACAACAACTGTGTGTGACTTCTCTAAAGGAGATTTTAAGAGATTTCCTTTTTTGATACAGCTCCTCATGTTTTTTTGTTCAAGTACAGTTCTCAGTCTTTAAAGTCTAGTGGGTTTCTGGAGGGCAAACAGTCTGTACATCAGCCCAGCTGCCTACTGACCAATCACAGACTCCCATACACTAGATTTATGCATTATACCTTCAAAGATTTTACATTTCTTCCTTCCTCACTGGAAATTCTGTTTCTGACAAGTACTGACTTGAAAACAAAGACATCCCCTGTGCCGTTCATGTCCCAAGCTCCTGTCTGATTCTGGGATGAGGCATTTAAAATAAAAAACTTTTTCATAATTTTTGTTTGACCATTTTGGCCTGTTCTCTATGAATCACATTTAATGTCGGTGCCAGCTCACACAGCCCGTCCTCCCGCAGCATCGCTCGTGGACTTGGACGTGACAAATTGCTCTTCTCCGCTCGGCTTTTCCGTGCTTTACACAGCGAATCAATCGCTGAATTTATTTCTTCTGTCCTGGTCTGAACTGTTCGGGCAGGCGAAAAGACGAGAGGAGAGAGGAAAATAAGATAAGGCAATAAAAGCAGTTAAAATGAAAGCTGACCCATAGAGAATGAGAAGACGATCAGAAAATCACTCAGGAAACAGTGGTTACTCGCTCATGAAGAAAGCAATATGATATTTTCAATTTGTTGAAACAATCAAAGCAGTTGTAGAATTGAATCAAATTACTAGGGTTTGGCAAAAAGTTAAAAACTGCTGATTTCACAAGAAACACTTTTATTATTATTATTAATTTATTTATACATTTTCTTTCATGCAAATGAACCAAATAAGCACATTGGATTGTCCCAAATACTCACTGCATGAAGGCCAAAAGCTAAAAAGATATAAAAGTGGTTGGTTTTACTGCGTCTCGCTCCATCCTCCACCTCTGGCTGCACCGTGTTGTCCCCTTTGATCACTCACTCATGTTTTAATGTATGAGGTCACAGGGAAGTGTCATGTCGCGGTGACAGTCAGACTGAATTTCATCACACCCTTGAGAGATTTCATAGGGTGAGCGTTTTCCCCCAGTGGGATGGCACCTTTGAATTTTTTTCAAGGTAAATAAATAGTTACCTAATCTCCGCATCTGATTTTCATTTATTTTTTTCACTTATCTTTTGTGCATAAAAAATGAAGAATAAAGAACAGAAAAGAAGGAAAACTAATACATGAATGTGAAATAAAATATGGTTGAGCAGAGGTCCATTATGAGGTGTCCAGAACTGTGAATAATTATGGACGACATGACAGCTCCCCAAAAGTGAAGCCAAAGTGTCTTGAGTATGAGTCACAAGTCCCTCCTCCTCCATGTTCGTGGATGGGACATGGACTAAAACCCTCAAAGACGGTCTCCATTATTTTAAATAGCTCTTATCAGTATTATTATTGCCTGTAGGTTTTAAATAGTTATTTGATGTTATGAAAACAAGGTGAAACATCAGGATTGACAGCTGAGACTGACTCACGATTGGTTAAGAATGTATAGCGGCAGGACCTACTGCATGTACATCAACCAAACTGAAAAGTTATAGAACTTTTTACTCAAAAATGTTTTTTGTCATTTTATGTTGTTCTTACCACACTGAAGTTTGTTTAAGGGCTCATTTGCTTATTTGAAAGTGTACAAATGCAGTGAATTGTCATGAGCACTTGTATTGGCGATCTTCACTATCTCTTAATCGCTACTGTGCAGACTCTGGCTCCAAATTTGCAATATGTCAAGTCATAACTTGTTTATTGTGAGCTCTATAGCTTTGAGCAAAGCCACAAATCAATGAATATAGCTCGGAAATTGTCCCTCGTTTGAGCACATTGGGTTCCTGGAAAACTTAGAACATTTAAATTATCAAAATGTTCCTTTCATTTTTCCTTTATCAAAAAAGAATACTGACGGGACAGGGGCACTTCACAGGGGCCAATCAGATTCCAGCTGGGGCCAGTGCCCCCCTGGCACGCCCCTGGTTGTTCATCTTCATATACAGCCTATGGGTCCGAATAAAAAAATTATCTTAGTTATTTTTGCCAGAAAATAAACCCATATATTTCAACTGCAGGAAATGTTTTTCTTTCTTTTTTTTACCCGACCTTTTCCGTGAAGGATTAGTCAGCCTCCAGTGTCCCTTCTATTCCTCTCTGCTTTCTGCCATCCTGCATTGAACCATCAGTCCCTGGAGGACAGCGATCCATTCATCACCGGATTCAAACACTTCACAGAAGGAGGGGAAACAGAATAAATATGTCATCAGCCATGACAGGAGCGCTGACTTACAGCAGGAAGACAAATCCTCTCCTCTCCCCAAAAAGTAAACCTCTCCTCTGACCCCGTTACTTCTCCACCTGACATAATGAGAATGAGCAGTCGTTGCTGCTGTGTTTGCTTTTCTTAAAAGTTGAGGCTGACTATCTATCATCAAAAGCCTCTTGACAAAATTTGCAATCCCAGTTTTGAGTTTGCATTTTCACCCCATGTTTTTGTGGGTTTTCTTTCCAACTTTTTACCACAGTCAAAAGAAATGCAGATTGGGGTTAAGTTAATTAAAGACTCTAAATTGAACTAGTTGTGATTGTGGGTGTTTTGTTTCAACATTCTCCGGAGTTTCTCCTGCCAGCCCCCCTTCTTAAAATCTCTGGATAATGTCTTAGGGAGCCCAACTGAGAAAACAGTAGATTGTCTGTAGGATTCAACGCGAGCAAATGGATGTATTGATGACTTTTCTAACATGTGACGGATACAAAGATGAAAAGCAAAACAAAAACAAAAATAATACAATTTCTTCAGGATGCAACAGCGGATCCACTCACATAGAAGACACCAACAGAGGCTTCAGGAGATCTTTTGGTGATAAGGGCCAATGCCAATGTTGATGTGTGTAAACAAAACCATGTGACCTAACCTAAACGATGTCTGTGTTGTTGTGAATGCGCCCAGAATTCATGCCTGAAAATGCCTTGTGTTGCTCCTGCAATACACTGGAGCCCTATTTGAAGTAGACTCCGCCTCTCGCTCAATAGTCAGTATAGGTTAGGCTCTAGCCCCTCCGTCATGACCCTCGAAAGGAGAAGTGGTATAAATAATGAAAGGCTTTACTGAACACTATAGACTGGTACCTGCATCAGTAGATTTCTAAATACAGTGACGGTGCTCATCATTTACTTACTCAAAGTCGAATTAGAGTTTAGTTAATTTCCAAACAAAAACATCTTGTCTCATTTGCTCTCTTTTTCTGGAAAAACCTGAAGATTATTCCTATTGTGACACTTATAAAACCCTGTGAAATGTTTTGGGATGAAAACCCAACTTAGCCCCTCACCAAATGGGATAACAACACATTCAAATGTATTCATTTCAAAGACGACAAAAGCATCTCAGCATCCACTGAGCCTCCACTCGCAACCTGCCATTAGCGGTTTCATCACATTACTTTTAAATGTTTCTGTTCTCTTGTATGATTGTTGTACATGTACAAGTATGATTCTCTGGTGAATGTGACACTCCCCAGAGACATTACACATCCGCTGTTTTCAAGAGTTTCCATTACATATCCATACTTTTCATGTCTTGAGAAGAACCAGGACAGCATCAAGCTTATTGATGTACGTCTTAGCCCGAGGCTGAGAGCTCAGCAACTCTCAGCCAAACCGTTAAATGTGAGTAAAAGTGTGTGTGCATTTGATATTCTGCACTCACTCAATACTGCCTATTTCTTTAAGCTGTAAAAAGGCACAGTTGATTAAGTGCACAGCGCTTTCACATCTGTATTCAGGGATGGTACGTTCAACCATATCTTTCTTTTACTACTAAAATACTTGAAGCCAAATGGCCGATAAAAAAAGCAGCTCTGTCAGCCTGAATGTGCAGCATGTGGGGTTTCATCGTGTTACGCATTTTATCTGCACGCACTTAAATTTATGAACACGTAATACGGCCGTTTATAGCCACCAGTGTGTGAGCGTGCCTGTCTGATCCCTGCACCAGAACTTTGGATCTTGTGGGTCGAACATGGCAGAGTCACTGAGCCCGACTCTTGCTTCCCTCCTAAACTTCATGTGAATCAGATTCAAACTTAAAACGGGGTGTAATTAAAGTTGTCAGCTGCTGAGATGAGTCAAAACTCAGAGAGTTATGTCGAGTTCAGGGATTGTGGCAGAGACATTGTTCATGCAGCCCCAGCTTCACAGGGTTGTGGGAAACGGCAACTTATCGGATTTGTTCATTTAGGACACTCACAGACAATGACGGTGCTAATGCGGGGGCAAAGGAATTAACTCTGATTGTATGATCAGTAGAAGCCTGAACACTGTCTGTGTCCTCCTCTGAGGTCTTTCATCTTGCAGCAAAAACCAAAGCAATCCACACTTATTATTGCTTATGTCAAGAAACACAAACTGAGTGAACAATGAACCAAGGGAGTAAATATTAAAGAGTTCTCTCCTTCGAATCATGACAAAGAGCAACAGCAAAAAAAGCCGGAGTTAAGGAAAAAAGGGAGACAGACGGAGTGAGAGCAGCAGCTGTGTGTGGGAGGATCATAGTGAGAGAGAGAGGGACCACGTCCTGAGGAGGAGTGAAGCTTTGATGGACAAAGACACTGAATGTTTGTAAGGCTGTCTCTTATGCTGACCACGTCTTTGCACATAGTATTGTATTGAAATTGTGGATAAGTATCTGTTTAAGCTGTGTTTTGTATGGTGTGTGAGTGTCTGTGTGTCTGTGTGTGTCTTTGTGTGTGTGGAGGAAAGAAAGAGAAATGCTTGGCTGACAGTTTTTTTATGTCCACGGCCAAATACGATTTAATGCATAAATAAATCGGGACAATTGAACCCTGTGTGTGTGTGTGTATGAGAGAGAGAGGGGGAGAGAGTGTGAGAGAGACTGTGTGTTAGTGTGAGTCTGCATTGTTAGACACACACACACACACTGTACCTCTAGTAATAACACACTGTAGCTGAATCTGTCCGTTTCAGAAAGAAACCGCTACTGAGCTGGTATGTGGCAGCAGAACCACTGGATTTTAATATTCACAGGGCAAACCATGTACACTGGTTAAAGTAGACGGCTGAAGTTAGTAAAGGGATCTTGAATTATGATTTAAGTTGTTATCAAGGTCGAGGAATTGATGGCGTTAGTTCAGACTGGCCACCAAGTCCAGCCCATATCAGCTGATGGTTCAACATGACTCCCTTCCATGCATTCATTGGCAGAGCTCAAACATGGCACCTTATTCAAGCTGCCTCCGCCTGCCCACCCTGCTGCTTCCTCTTCTAGCCTTTGCAACCCACCTCCACCCCACCTTCACCCTTTTTTCATACTGTGTTTGATTTATTCACTGTCATTTCTGTTGTCATTGATGCCCACTCTGTTCTGTTCCCTTTGGCGGTCTTGCATACTTTCAAAATATATTCAACGTTTGGCTTTGTAAACAACAAATGACTTAAATGTGCCCCTTACTGAATCAGGAATGGATGTAGGACATCGAGTTAGTCGCTCTGTGCAGATTATGGCCCCTGATTTAGAAAGCCACTGGTCCAAATCCACTTTTGCTAATTTAACTGTGGGGGAAAAAAAGATTTTTTTGCTGAGGTGCATGATTCAGAAGGGTTGTACTTAATGAGAGTGTCGTCTCCCATTCCCTCACAAAGACAGGTGTGATTGCATCTTGGTGAGTTGCTGTTACAGTGAGAGATTTACAGGGAGGAGAGAACGTTTCTCTGCAGAGGAAACTGCACAGCAGTTGTATGTCGGTGCATATCACTACTACTTAAAATAACAATTGTAATACTGACTGGAATGAAATACTGACACTTACTTAAGACCATATATTTGTGGGTTAATCGTAGATCTGCTTTTCACTGTCAGCTAGCAGAGTAAATTTAGCAGAGATTCAACAATGCACCTAACCACACTTCATTTTAAGACCAACACATCCACGGGGGGGCTCAGTGCATTTGCTGTTTAGAAAGTGTGTGCAGTGGACGGGAATATGACACAATTGAATTGTGTCTTCTGTGATGGTATTTCTCTCACTGTATCACAAACTGTACACTCACCCGACGCCTTATCTCCGCGGTTGACTTTCCCTCTCTGTGTTGTTAAAGGCTCTTATATACTTCTATGTATCCGTTTCTCGGAGAGGGCTCCACGGAGTTCGAAGAGTCTTTTTGATTTTTGCTTCTCCGACCACTGTACGTCGAAAAAAATTCACCGCCAAACCCATAGGTGGCGCAACGGAAGATGAGCTCAGAGAAGCCTACCCCAATTTTGGGAAGAAGAAGTCCACGTGTGTCTGTTTATCTCTGTGGCTCGTCCCCACACACTGAACCATTGCAACTAACAGAACTAAATAAAGTGACACCCAGCGGGTCAAAATGCTGATGTTATCGTTTCTTAGCGCAGCGGTTCTCCGGTCTTGTTTCCAAACTGTGTTGCTGATTCCACAGCTTGAATCTGCTTGAGGCTACATGTAGCTAGAAGCTACACGGAGCTAGCTCCCCCCCAGCTTCCACACACAGTCAGCAGGACTCCCGGCACTAACTACTACCCAGTGTTTGCTTCTAACCTGATGGTATTATAGAAACAGTGTCATGATAGAAGTGGAATTAATCACAACCAATCACAACCAAGAGCTGTCCGTGGGCTCTCCGACATAAACACGGATAGTTAGAAAAATCAGAGGTGTACGAAAAGCTCTCCGAGGCGCTCGGAGAGGGCGTTCCACGACGGATAGGGCGGTCTTATCTATCCGTTTTACAAAATACGCACAAGCATAAATTGGCCTTAAGTCTCTTCCGTTGTGTTGTCATCAGTGGAGGTTGAAACAAGTTACGAGCCCGTTCTGGGAACGTAAGGAGAAGAAAGTACAGATATTTGTGTTCAAATGTAGGGAGTAAAAGTCGTCGGGATACTCAAGTAAAGTACTGATACCTGAAAGATCTACGTAAGTACAGTAACGAAGTATTTGTACTTTGTTACTTCCCACCTCTGGCCTGGTGCCGCATTTCTTTGGGAGGAAGATAGAGCCCTAAGAGTGACATACATGGTTTTCCTTTTGAAAAAGAAATACTAAGATAACCGTTATGTTACAAGCGTTCCCATTTGTCTGAAGGTGAAACTCAAACGTGCCTCTCATGCCATCAGCCGGCTCCGAGGCTGTCCTCCGATCACCATCTCTGCTGTCCAGTTTGGTCGTTGCGCTCCATCAGCACAGGTGGACACCCTGAGCTTCTGGCTGGGCCGACACTGAGCGCAGCCGTGGAATTACAGGAAGTGAGCACCTAGTGGTGCGAGGACGCTCGGAAAGACACCAAAACATCTGCCACAGCTGTGGTTTGGACACAATATAATATAATGGGAAATACAGATTTGAGATTTGATTATTAAAATGGTCAGATACACAACTTCAAGTGAATGCTCTTATGCTGTGTATCGTCTGAATATGTACAAAATAATGGTTTGCTTGATCAAATTAAACCATTATAATATGTAAGTTGGTCAGTATTGTGTTTACGAAATGTTTTAGTGGCCAGAAATCTCAGTTAGTGGAGATTGAACCATCAAGTTTTTGTTGCCCTTAAACTTACAGTCATCCCTTGTTCTCCTAGAAGTGTTATGACTGCCCGTCTCTGTCATCTGGAGCACTTCCCAAGCCCCTGAGTGTATCACTTTGTTTTCTCAATATCAATTTACCCCCACGTCAAGCTACTACTTTCACCCTTTCTGTCTTTTCCTCCCGCTCTCTTTTTATGCCTCCGCAGATGTTTGTACGTGGTCAGTCCTTCAGAGACAGGCCGACACATTCTTTTGTCATCTTGTGTGTCTGTGAAAAAGTGATATACTCAGAGTGTTACCTCGGGCTAATCTGACACATGGACACAGAGATGACTAAATGATCGTCTGTGTCCCAAATTTAGAACCACTGCCTCTCGGCTCTCGCCGTCTGATGGGGTTAAATTGCTTCTACCCCTCTCAAGGTCAAATTCATGCGTCACTCACCTCGCTTTTTTCTCAAACTCGTCGTTATCTGAAAGCGAGGAGTTGGCAGAAGGACGATCATCTGGCCACTTTGTTGGAATGATTTAGAGTTTGGTGGATACCGCTGAGGTTCTTTTAAGCAAAGGTATAGACAGATTTGAAAGAGCCCGGGATGTCCACTGGACATCCCAGACTGAATATAAAGATGTAAATCATGACTGTTCCCCAAAAGTGAAGCCATATTGTCTCAATTGCCCCCTTGTGGCTGGCTACAGTATACCTAATAAACCCTGCCTCCTCCATATTAGTGCATGGGACAAGGACCAAAGTAAAAAGTCAAAGTAAATGTTAAATAAAATCAATTATGGTTTCTTTCATTTTGTGTAGTTCATATCACACTGATGTTCAAGTGCTTATTTACAGAGTGAAACGTCATGATTGACAGCTGAGACTGACTCTTGATTGGCCGAGCGCATGTAATGGAAGGACCATGATCCTTCGGTCAGTCACAGATATCTACTGCACAGACTCTGGAACATAAGACTCCTTTCCATGTACGCTCACGTGAAATAAATAGCAGTAGATAAAAAAAAAAATGGCCAGGCCATTGTGTTTGTTTTCAGTTAATGGTCCCACGTGTGTGTCATTGACATTTAACAGCTTTTCTGACAAACCCCTCGTGACACATTCACTAAACTGATCTGAACAACAGACAAGCAAATGAGCAAAGTGTTTGTGTTGTCCTCGAGCTGTTATTCTGAGGGAGAGACAACAAAGGATGAAGCTTCTTTGTATTCAGATGTTACAGGTGACATATGCAGTCAATGAAGGGCAGGGGAGGAAAAACACACACGCATGAATGCATTCTCACACTCACGCACACACAGGCACACGCTTGGTTTGATCCTGGTGACACAGGAAACCTTTTCAAACATTCTGTCATCGTCGGCTGACATTGACTTCACATTTTTATTATTAGTATGGCTCCAATTTCAAGCAGCAATTTTCATCGCATTAAATGTGATAGCTTGGAAAATGTTTTTTGACTGGAGGATACCAGATTAGATGTGGGGGGGGCAAATTGGTTTGTTTTTGACAGTGCCGCATTACTGCCTCGAAAGAAGGACATTTCGGCTCATCAAGCTTTGCAGGCGGTTCTTGTTTTCCCCCGCTATTGTTCTCTTTTAATCTTAGCTTTTATTTTGATGAAGAAAACCCAAGACTGTATTTTGAAGGGTATTGGTGTATGCAAAGTACTGCAGAACTACAGAAACTCATGAGTGAATCGACCTATATATATATTGCAGCAGTTTGCTTCACTTTCCAATCTGCAGCGGCTGCTGAAAACAGACATGACGTTATTTTAAAAGGGGGAATATGTAGAGTAAAGAATATGCATAGACCTTGTCGCTGGATCTATTGTGGCGTGCATACCTCAACATGAATTTCTGGGAATAGACCTCGTTGAATACAACAAATATAGGGGGGGGGGGGGAGAAAGATGAAAAACATGCTATCTCACATAACCTCTGAGGCTGTGTAGAAATAAGCCTGGCAGGAAGAACCGAGTGCAGCTCAGGTGGTTTGAGGGAAATTATCTCTAATGGTGATATGTGTCATGATGCGATTATTTGAAACTATATATATATTTTTGCAGAGCAGAGAAAGGGGGGATGATAGCACCGGGGAGAGCGAATATGGAGATGTCAAGAGGTAAAAGAGACAGAGAGACGGCAGGATGCTTGTGCATGTTTTGCATTGAAGACAGTTGTCTGCCTCAGTGACTCACATTACAATGAGGTTTGATTAGCGATGACAAGCATGGACGCATTTAGATGTTAGACCTATATAGATTTAAATATAGAAAAGTGTATCTTCGTGACTGAGACACAAAAATGTCACGTCACACCAAAGCACATCCACAGAACATCCGCACGCACCCCACATGCTGATTATGGCGGCTCGGGCTGGGACTAAGCCCCTCCCCCTCAATCGCTGTCGGTGCCGCGTTTTATCCTTTTAGCCATGCAGGCCTCTCTCTGGCAACGCCAACTCAGATCAGAGGATGTGTGCTGCGGAATCCAACTGCAGCCGTCGGATAGTCCCAGACCTCCCAGCACTGACACAAAGGCTCCATCACAGACCATTAGACCAGCATGCAGGAGCAGGGGCACGCAGAGTGTGACAGGGGCAGAGAGAGAAAAGGGGAAATAAAGGTTGAAAAAGAGAAGTAGATGGAAAGAAAACTCATTGCTGGTTTACACCTGCTGTTGGCAGCCGCTGACAAACAGGAAATTGTTCTGCGAAATGAGAGACATTGACTTACAGTGGTTATTGAGAAGCGACAGACAGCTGCTGTCATGTGGAGGAGAGCTACCACTCGGTCTGGTTTGTAGGATTTGTGAGAAAGAAGTGGCACTTTTCATTCTACTCCCCCTCAGCTTGTGTGGTATGATCTGCCCATCACAATAACGCAGTTTTTCTCTTTCTCTCTCAGATCTGTTTTGTAAATCTCGACCCTCAGAAAACAGACTGCCGCGATGACAAAAACATGAAGGTGAGCTAATTCCTCATCCACGCACATTTATTTTTTCCCCCTCCAGCGTTCCCGCCCTCTTTTCATCTCCTAGGAGTTGATCGTATTTCACATCTAAACATTGGCTCAGTTGCCATGGATTCGGGATCATTACCCAGAATTAGAGGGTTGATTAGTTTTAGATAATATGCAGATTTCGCAGCCCAGTTTATGCAGCTGCTGGTGGCAGCAGTGTGCGATCAATTATAATTCCACACAGTTCAAGAGTTCTCGCAGGAAGGCGTCTCTCTTTGAGTTGGAAGCACAGAGAACATTATGCTCAGTTTTGAGGATCTTCTTTTATGGTTTCACTCTTGCATTGTCTCTGTGCTCGTCATGTCTCCTACAGAAACTGGCATCCGTGTCCCCAGATCTGCCAAAGCTCATTGAATTACTTACCGTCCACCAGCCGAAGGAAAATGAGATTCTGCTGTTCGGCGGCCTAGAAGCTTCAGACGCCTGCCAAACACACCCACACCCCCCCTCTCAGGTGAGTCCTCAGTGACGTCTTTGGATCCTTCCAACCAGTTTTCAGCCTTTTAAATCAACTGTCCCGCAGTGCAGTGTGCAAGCTGTTCCTCACTCTTGTGCAGAAATCTTGTGTGATTAGATCTGAATCTTTTGTGCTTAGCACAGACGAATGTGCATTTATTTGATCTATACTCATTCTCTCCATTTTCACTCCATTAAAACATCTCTGATTCGGTAGCATAGAACCTCATGTTACACAGAAAACCAACATTTGCATGAACAAGAACTACCGCTTGTTATTAATACAGCTAACTAATATGCCTTTGTAAATTTATTGGAACTTATCTTTACATTCCAGCCACTTACCCTCTCACTTGAAGGTCAGTAAAAACAGCTCAGTGTAAAACAACTGTTAAAATCAATACACAGCCTGAGGAGCCTGCACAGACAATTAAACTTGCATGAGCAAGTCCAGTGAGTCAATCATATATTAATATATATATATATAGAATCTGAGCTGCATAACCAAACTAAAGGTGTTCATGTGTGAAGGAAGAACATTGTATAAATATGATGTGTGTTTGTATATATGTCTCTTGGTGTGTGCATGCAAGAAATATAAGTCTCTGTGTCTTATTCAGGGCCGGCAGCAGAGAAGCACGGGCGTGTGCCTGGTCCAGTGTTCGGGGCAGAGACGATGCACCAAACCCGGAGGCATCATCTTCGAGATCAACAAGTTCCTGATCGGTTTGCAGTGGGGAAAAGAGCGGCAGCACCAGCACGGCCGAGCGGCCAGGCAGCGGGTTGAAGACGACACCAATCGCTCCATCTCGTCCATAGAGGAAGACTTCACAACAGCTTCAGAACACCTGGGAGATGACAGCGAGGATGATGGCTTCAGAAACGGTGAGCCTCATTACCTCCACTGCAGAGATCTTTACAGATGTGACACATGATTCTTTCTGTTTTGTAGCAGAATTTTTAAGATCCAGACATGTATTCTTATTTACAAAAAGTAATGTAATTTAATCTGTATGAATATTGTGAAGTGTGATTATTCCAAAGAAAAATGCTGAGATTTATGGTAGGAGATACTTTTGCATAACTGACAGCTTAAGTCAGCATCCTTTCCATTCAAAATCTTAGATTCAAGTTTGAGCACATACTGTGCAGCGTGAAGCGACTGCACCATCATTTATTTTGATGGATGGCATCTTTCTACAGCAACTAAATGACAAGGGAAACCATAATAAGTTTAAATTATGCTTTTTAAGTCAATGTTAAAAGCTTGTCCAATTCCAACCAGTGCCTCCACCCATGTGGATAGGATTTTATTGAGGAAACATCAAGTTTTATAAACAAATAATCCTATTTTGTCATCCTGTGGTTTATTTCTCAGCTGTTTAACATGAGAAAAGTGCAGCATATACTGCATCTATTGCCATTGTTTTTACCCCCGTGAGGAAATGTGCCAGATGAAAATAATAATCTGAAATTTTGTCCAAGTGGAAATTGAATCCGACAAAAGAGACAGAACCCAGCTCAGTGAAGAGTAAACCAGGTTAATATCCTGCTCCGGCTGTGACACACCGGAAACTAATGGAGCTTCTTTCTAATCAGAGCAGACATTTTTCACTCCCTGTCTCTTTCTGTTTCCCGCTTTACTTTTCACAGAGCCTGAGAGTGGTGATCTGGCAGAGAGCTTGGTGGAGGTCGCACAGAAACACTGTGTGAGACTTGCATGTCAGAGGGGACAGCTGGCCCGTCACCAGGGCAAGGAGGATACTGAGGGGAAAAGGGAAGTGCATCAACTTGCAGCTTGTCTCCATGCCAAGGAATCAGCTGGTCACTACGCCACCAATCTGGCCGAGTCAGTATTGCAAGATGCCTTCATACGCCTCTCTCAGGATGAAACCTCCTTTGTCTCTGAGGCTGCTGTCAGTGTGTCTCTTGCAAGTCAACCGGCCAACTTCACTGTTCCTTCAAAGGCGAAAGAGCCTTCCCAACAACGCACCTGCTCTTTTGAACTCCCCAAGATAGTTATAGTTCAAAGCCCAGACAATTCTGATGGGTCTGCAGAATGGCCAGAGACACAGGTGTCCCATGCGCCCAACCAGGATATCACAGCTACAGCCAGAGAGACGACAGAAAATGCGACACAGGTTCATATACCACCACAACACAATGGAGGACACGCCTCCAAACATGTCGAGCTGGCTTTGGCCTGTGCTGCCAGTGTCATTGGCACCATTACTACCCCACAGTTGACAGAACAGCTCGCCATGCACTCTGCTTCGGATGGAACCACAGAGGAGGCGCTGCAGGACCCAGGGAAGAAAGGTGACTACTCTGTCCCCTCAGCCATGTGTGGCATGGCTCAGGTAGCTGGCGCTGTAGCAGCTGTGGAGATAGCAGAGGAGTCAGGGGAGGGCTGCGATTCTGATGCAGATTCCACTGAAATCTTCACAGCCTCCCGGGGTTTGATGTCTGTCGCCGAGGCCACTGCAGCCTTCACATTGCACTGCAGTGTGGCAGGGGGTACCAGTGTTGAAGCATTTCGCGCTAATATTGCTGAGGTCCTGCACAGAGAAGCTGCGGAAGTGCTGACTCAGCCCCAAGGATACAAAAGTGTAGCTCACTTGCTGGAGGCTACACATAACAAGATAGTAGACGGCATTACTTGTCCACAAAAATCCTGCATGGATGAAAGGGAGGTGGATGACTTGATAAATGAAGTTGCAGACAGCCTATTTAAGCACGCAATAGAGAAAGCAAAGAAAAAGAAGGAGCTGGAGGGGACTGGAAAAGATGCCCCAAGCCTCCAGGTTTGTCTGCAGGACAGTGTCAACAACTTGCTGTTTGATATCCTTTGCCTGACGCAGAAGAAAATCAGTCACATCTCTGAAAGCAACCAAGGATCATTTGAGACACAAGAGTGGGATACATGTGTTAGGGAGCCTACAACTACAAAGGATAACAGGGATGTGTTAGGTCAATTGCAGTGCTTAGCTCACCATAACCAATTTACTAATAGCGACCACAGTGGCACACTGCACTGCACAGACAAGCTTACCATGGTTTCTGGGCTAAAGGAAAAATATTTGTCTGAGGAAACTGATGCATTGTCCTCCGCAACAAACAACAAAGAGCAACAGTCATTGTGCAGACAAAGTCTGTTTAAATCCACCTCCTTGCCTGCCCATGACTACCAGCCGGGCAGCGGTGCCATAAGAGAACCTTTGAGCGAAATCCCAGTTTACAACCCAGAGAGGAGGGGACGACTGGTCACAGGAAGGGATAGCAGACAGACCTCCCTCACCCCGCAGTCCTCCCTCACCCCGCAGTCCTCCCTCAACTCTTGCAGTTCTCTGCTGTCCTTCAGAATGGACTCGGAATCCAGGACACCTATTACCTGCTATGCTGATGATTTGGCTGCTACAGTGGTGTCTATGGCCACAGAACTAGCAGCTATCTGCCTGGAGAACTCTACTGGCAAACAACCCTGGTTCTGTGCGTTAAACGGGTCGTCTCCTGAAGGGCCAGAAGCCTACTTGATTCCTGCTTGTCGCACGGTGCTCAGGAGGAAAGAGGGTCAGAGCAGCAATGCCGCTTCCAAGAAACACCGGGCACCACGCCTCAGTGAGATCAAAAGAAAAACAGAGGAGCAGCCGGAACTAATGGAGCGGCTTGTGAACCGAGTGGTGGACGAGTCAGTCAACCTCGATGAACCACAGGACCCATTTGCCCTCTTTGCCTCAGAAGTCACAGCTAGGATCATGAATTGCCCTGAGCTTAATGTTGTAGATACTTCCAAATCAGGCCAGCCACGCAGCAGGCTGCAGTGTGAAAGGTGGAGCCGTGGGAAGGCATCTAGTTATGAGAGTATACCAGAAGAAGACTCAGATCCCTCAGGCACACCCAACAGACTGGGGCCTGGCAGTCGTTTAGGTCAGAACTTGAGTCGTGGTAGCTCAATCTCCAAGCAGTCCAGCTGTGAGAGTATCACAGATGAGTTCTCACGGTTCATGGTAAACCAAATGGAGACTGAGGGCAGGGGCTTTGACCTTCTGTTGGACTACTACGCAGGGAAAAATGCCAGCAGCATTCTGTCGGCAGCTGTGCAACAGGCTGCATCAAAGAAAAATGGTCACCTTAATATCAGGGCCTCATCCTGTCTGTCCAAACAGTCGAGCACAGAGAGCATCACAGAGGAGTTCTACAGGTTTATGCTTCGGGACATGGATAAGGAGAACAGAGAGTATGGCATTGCCAAGACTAAAGAATGGAGCAACAGCCTGTTTCCCCCTTCTGTAAGGACACCGTTCTGCATACGACAATCATCTGTCCCAGACCGGCGCTCCTCAGACTCACGGCTGACTGTCAACTCACCCATTAAAGCAAACTCTTTTGATGGATTTGCCCGCAACATGCATGGAGACACGCTGAATATCTACCCCGCCAACTCTGTGTCAGCCATGGGACTGTGCAAGTCGGACTCCTGCCTCTATCAAAGGGGTAAGGCTGACCAGATTAATGATATGCTGATTCATGAGACCTGGTCGAGCTCGATTGAGTCCTTGATGAGAAAGAACAAGATCATTGCTGATCCCGAAGACAGTATCGAGCTGGAGGCTTCAGTTGACTCCCAGCCCCACGTGCAGGAGTTTGCCAATCGCCTGGCAGCTGACATAGTGGATATTGGCAAGTCTGCACTCGTAGGCCAGCAAGAGGCAGCTGGGAGCACGTCTGGGTCGCACCCACAGCCATATATGCCTGTTGGTGAAAGAAGAAGGGGGTTCAAACAATCTCATCTCACTTGTAGTCGGAGTAGGTCCAGCCAGGACCCAGCTGGTACTGGAGTAGGATCCGGGGCTAGTGACATCAGCGCGACCCGCATGAGGGGCCCCAGAGATGTGCCACTGATCCACATTGAGGGAGATCATAGGGAAGAGGAGGCTCTTTCAAACCCTGAAAGGCTTCGACGTCAGGAAACCCCCCCAGACCAGTCTACTGCCAGGCACACGGAGAGAGCTGCAGCCATCAGCGGCAGGTATTACACTGCTCA
Source organism: Limanda limanda (assembly GCF_963576545.1). NCBI lineage: Eukaryota > Metazoa > Chordata > Actinopteri > Pleuronectiformes > Pleuronectidae > Limanda > Limanda limanda. Next base: position 15,327,276 of record NC_083641.1, on the reverse strand, counting down.
CAGTCCTGTGTCAGAGTCAGACCAAAGTCAAAGAATTTGTATTGGCGAGCAGTAGAATTATCATCCTGTAGATCATTCTGATTCATCAGAGAAAGTATAAATGATTATGACAAGAAATGAAGAATCACACAGTTATTTTAGGATAAATCATGAAACTTAAAAGAAAGTCACCACTAAACAAATAAATTCCTGGTCCTACAACTGTCCGAGCTATTTTAAGGGTAGATCAGAGAGTGGCAGGTACACAGATCTATTCTTGGAGAAAACGTATCTATTTTCGCAGTGTGTGAGGCTTGAGAAACTTGGCTCGGCTGTGACTCACACTGTCTGTCTGGGTGATGTACTGTGTGTAGAAAGCTTTTAGTGGCTCGATGTTTTATCCACTGTGGGGCTGTTGAGCTCTCCTTGATCACTACAAGTTGCAATCACCCTTGGCTAACACACTCACACCAACAGACACGTATTTCTTTCTAGATTGTGCTGACACTACCAAGACAAGGACTATGGGTGTTGTATTAGTGTTCGCTTTGAGCTGTTTACCAGTTTATTTCAAATTGATTAATTTCTTGTGTTTCCTCCTTCTGGTATTGCATTATTAGACAAAGTCAGGTTAACATGTGACATTCAAACCAAATTTACGTTTAAGAGAGACAGGGACATTTAATCCTGAAACAAGAGGTGTGCATCTGTTTGTCCCTTGTGTAAGAGTGGAACTCAATCACTCATGAGTCAATAAAACCTGATTTCCCTCTGGAATTGTCGAGGATGGCAGCCTTCAATCATCTGATTGATTAATCAGTTTCCTGAAGAAAAAGAAAATCCAGCAGTGCCTCTGGGGAATGGAGTTTTACTGATGCATAACAAATATTGAAATGAAAATTGCTTTCTTTTTTATGTAGTGCAGTTATTTAAAATTTCAAATGCTTTTCCTTTGTGTCATTGTTAGATCACCAACTGTCACTATACTTTAAAACTTTCATACTGTATTTTAGCTTTAACTCAAATTGAAAACATGGAAAGAAAACACATCCAATGTGAACTACACATATCAGCAGATGTTGTGCACATCTGGTCGATGGGTCACTCCCACCATCTTGCGGTTTGCTCTCCCCAGCAGTGAGAGGGACAGGCCGGCTGCGGCGGTGTCTGCACTAGTGAAGCGGGACAAGCGTTCAATGAGTGCTAGCAGTGAAGAGAGCATGGGGAGCTGGTCCCATATAACCCCAGAGGATGACCCCCCCGAGGAGACCAGTAGTTTTATCCAGCTGAGCGAGGGGTCAGTAACCGTTGCTCCTTGATACTGCTCCAAACGCTGCCACCACCCCACCCTCACCCCGCTCTCATTGCTGAGACTTGTGCTCTTTTGTGCCAATTTACTCCCAGCTGCTGCAAATATCCACGCCTGCTCGGGCAGAGATGTCACTCCGCAGGTCCCTCTCTCCATAGCTCCCATCCAGGGCCACACTCTGCCCGTGCTCCATGCACCACTACCTGCTCTAGTGGGCTGCAGTGGAAAGGGGCCATGATCGCTCACATCAAATACCCTCTAGATTGCTGCCACCATTTTCTGCTTCATCTGATTCTCATTGTTTCAAGCAACCTTTCCCAAATAGTGTGGAGTCACTGCTTTGTGTTCACTATTTGAAGTAAATCGTAGAGGACGCCCTGCTTTCCTGTTCCCTTAAAAAACAGGTACCATGGTAACGGACGTATTGAGTGTGTGCAAAGGAAGATGACATGACGGCTTATTAATAGTGATGACCGACCCCTGGTGTCTGGCTGCAGTATAGGTTATACAACCTTTCTTCTTCATGTTGGTGGATTGGACATGGACCAAAAAAAAAAAAAACGAAATACAAGTTAAAAAATTGAATCTTCCTAAAACGCGTTTTCTGTTATTTTAGGTCGTTCTTATCAAGCTGATGTTTGTTCAAATGATCATATTTTCCCCCAGTAAATTTGGTTTTAATTTGTTATTTGATGCTATAAAAATGAGACAGCTGAGACAGTCTCACGATTGATCAATCACGTGGGACTCGATACTGCAAAGACTTCAAATAACTTCACATTTTGGCTTCATTTCTTGATAGTAGAAGGAAGTGGAGACATCTTTATATACAGTCTGAATGGACCAAATATTATTACTAATAGTAAATAAGGTTTAGATTTAAGAGGAACGCAGAGGCTGGAGGCTTCCATGTGTTCAGTGTTGCAATGATATAAAATACTTGTTGCTTAATCAGCTGTGAAGTTTTCCGTCTGCACCTCCATTATAACACTTGCTGCTCCTCGCAAACTCTCCATCTACCTGCTTACTGAAACTCCACCTCATCCCAGATCCATGTTGTGACACAAACGAGGGTCTGGCTGCTCGCCCGTCCCCCCCCCCACCCCCCCCACAAACTGCCTCCAGCTCTGCTCATCGCCATATTCAGACAAAAGAAAAATCATCAGCTCTCCTTCCTCGAGCCTCCGATTCTGCTGCAGCTGCTATTTAAATGTAAATTGCCAGCTAACGAACAACATGACCTGCATCGCTGCACCTGATTATTGTTCTCTTCACAACTCAGCGATTGTGTCGGGTGTCATGAGAGAACATGATGACGCCATCCCTTGTTTGTTTTTTATTTCTTTTTTTATTCGGTTTGCAGGACCGGGACCAGCAGCGCGTCCAGCCTAGGCCTGGCAGACCTGGATACTTTTTCTGATGTGGCCTCTCAGAGCACAGTGATCAGGTAACTGTCACAGCCGTGAGCTTGAACAGCTTCACTAATGTGTCACCCCCCCAATAAACTATATATTATTTAATACGACAAAGTATATTGCTTGTTCTCACGTAATCTCCCAGACGAAGCAATCAGGTGACGTGAATATGAGAGGCTGCTGGAACAACACATGCACATGACATTAGTTTATGGATAATAACCTCCGCCAAGGCGTAGTCTGTTTGTTAGCAGGAATACGTGAACCTACTGAACTGATTTTGAGAAATTAGGCCAAGGAAGAACTTGTAAACATTTTCTGACGGACAAAAACAAAGGGGCAGATCCAGGATTTATTTCTAGTAGTATAAACCCTATTTCCGTCATGTTAGTGGATGGGACAGGTACCAAACTAACAAAAAATAAACCTACATTTGAGTTTTTAAGACCCTGTGGAAAGCCTGTATCAAATTCCTTATCCACAGTAACTCTCGACCAACCAGGGAATTAGTGTATGTCTAACAATGTTGAATTCCAAAAGTTAGATTTTGTTGTATTATAACTTTCAGTTTTTTCTCCACAGCGAGGAGACGGAGAAAGGCCGTGCGGCAGGAACCAGGGAGAATGTATTTGGTGAGTGATGGATTCTCATGTCATCTCAATGTTTTCAGCTTGTTATTTATTTATCATCTCTGCTGTAACGTCTCTACAAATCAAAAACTCTAGAGTGACTGGAGGTACGAGCTTGTGCTGAGCCCGTGCGATTATCCATCAAACGTATACGCTCGAAAAACAGTCGATTCTTCTCTCCGAGTTGAGGAAGTTCGTCAATAATTGAAAAGGGCCCAAAGTTCGTAGAGTGTCTCAGCACACACTCCATCTTTGTTTCATGACTTACACGCCGACGATGATCTCAAAGCAGCACCGAGCTCAGGATATTCATGAAGCAGTAGATGCTGCGCTCGGCAGGTAGACTTGTGATGGGGAGAACGACGTGGTTAAAGTTCAGGGTGTGATGTGCAGGATTACCCTCCTACTACAGCTTGTCACCTGTGATCTTACAGAGGGCGGATCAGTGAAGGGGGCCGGCGGCGGTGGGAACCTCAGGGAGATGTTGGTGATTAACTGTGACCTCGAGCAGGAGGGCCTGGACTCGGAGCTGAGGGTGGCCCTGCAGTGGATCGCTGCCTCGGAGCTCGGCCTTCCTGCGCTCTACTTCATCAAGTCCAAAGAGAAGAGAGTCGCAAAGGTAAACAGAGCAGGTCAAATTAAAAAAATACACTTGGACTTGTAGTTATTCGCATCACTTGGTTATTACAGCCTGAATGAGTGATCGGTCGGCTAATAAAAACCTGGCCCATATGACTATTCACAAATATATCTGTATCATCGGTATATTCATGTTTGCCGATATGAAGACTTTCAATTTACAGGTTTTAGAGATGCTTATTTATGATGTGGGAAAAACAAATGTTGTTTTCTTTTTTATTTATATTTATTCATAATAAAGTTTATGTTTAAAATTTAAACATTAAACTTAATTTACATTTTGAGTTTGATAACAGCTGACTGAATCACTCACAATTCTATTAACACACACACAGATGGATGGATACTGATCAATCGAACTGAGACTGATTCCTGATACTGATATCAGTATCGGGACGAACCCCCAGAAAAGTTGGGCTCTAATTATTATCCTCTGTTTCTGGCCATTTCCTTAACCTCCCATCTTGTTGATATTCTTTGATACAGTATAGCTCCAAATTAATTGTTACACTATATAACCTGTTGTGTAACAGACTATTCCATTTTCAATTCACTTTAAATTATATATAATTTGATCACTGCCTTATGGGTTCAATTTTAACACTCATATATTTTTTATTTCATTGGAAAATATTGAACTGATTATTCCTCGTGTGTTCTCTCAGTTCCAGAGGGTGGTCCACCTCATGTGTCAGAAGGCGTGGCGGGTGGCAGACCTGTTCAGTGCCGTGGTTCGCTTCTGTCAACTGCACGAGAAAGAGGAAGAGGAGGGCAGGTCTCTGTCCAGCCTTTTTGATTGGCTCCTGGAGACCGTGTAGACCAGACGAGCTTCACCCGTTACTGCACAAAAAACTCACAAATACACACTCACACTTCCTGTCTGTCGCCCGACCCTGTGTCAACACACCCGTACGCGTCGCCTGCCTCTGAAGAATTTCACACTGCTCACTCTTTCCATGAATTTTTTTTATTTTTCTGTTTGTCCGCAGCCGTGAATGGACCAGTCTCCCTTTACGATAGGTAAACAACGGGTTGGTGGTTCCTCTGGGGAATGAAGTGTCCTTCAAGAGATTATAGTCGGCAGGTTTTAACTGCTCGAGATTCTATATATATATATAAAATATATTTACAGATTCTAACGACCAAATTAAGTGTTTATTTATTTATTCTGGATGAACACAAGTGAAGCAGAGTACCAATAGAAAATAGGAAAATCAGGTTCAGTTCTCCCCACAGCTCCACATGCCCGAACCTTTTTATTTCAAAATGTAAAAGAGGCTGTAATAAGCCCATTTTCCTCTGATAACACATGTGCTTTACATGAGCAAAATCTTCATGTCTTTGTTGTGTTCATCGGCCAACATCCTCTGTTGTGATCTTGGAGTTCAGTTCTGAGTGTGTTATCTTGTTCACGTTACTTGAGAACTGATTATTTTGGATAGCTGCACTGTACATATTGTAGATTTGGAACTGCTGCACCTTGGAGTGGTGGACTGCTCTCTTCAGCTTTCACTATGTCCGACAGACAGAGTGAGGTTTGTAATGTCTAATTTGTATGTGAACTTAGTCTGTTTCTTTCTCTACTTAGTGGTACTCTAGTGTTACATCAGCAACAGGAACAAAAAAGAAGCACATGATTCAGCTGTAAACTCTGTCACGGTAGAACTGAATGTATTTATCTTTTGACATCAATAAATTTCTGTGATGTGAAATACAAGCCGCCTCGATTCTCACTAAACATTCAGCAGAAAGGAAATGAACACTGGTCAGTATCAGGATCACCTTGTATCACCAAGTTCTCACATTTGCAGTGCGACTGAAAAAAAAACAGACTACCCAGAGACTATTTAATGGATCTTGATGAAAAAACTCTTTCACATTTCAGGAACTGATATTTATCAGTGTGTGTAATTTGTTGATGCTGGGCCTGGGAGGAAGTTTGTGCTCGACTGTTTTGGGGGTTTCAGTTGAAATCCAACTAAGAAGCTACTGAGAACATTAATCATTGTGTTGTGCTTCCTGAAATTACTGCTTAGTACAAGTCACAGAGAAATACAAGGCAGTGGGAACAAAATATCAGATCACTTCTATTTGCTGAGAATGAGTTCATAAAGGTGAAACATATACAAAACATATACCTTAGTGCCCATTTATTACTACAGTGAAATTTAAAACTTCGCATGATGAAACATGTTGTATTGAACAGTAATTATATTTCAGACAACTGAGTCTGGATCAACCTTGCATAGATTCTCCACAGAGCTGGATTCCAAACCCTGTTCAAAAGATATTAAAGGATTCAATGTTCTTGATATGATATTTCTTGAGTGAATATACCCTACTGGTAAAGCCACAGTCAATGAAAAGCAGCCAATCCTGGCACCTATTGACTCTGGGGTCAATGACCAATATTTGGGGGGTTATGGTGTACATCTGATATTTGGGCCAAGACTCTGTTAGCTGTGTTTACAGTTATCCCGCAAGTGGAATTTTTACCACACAAAATACAATTACTCTTACTTTTGGTAGTTTTTTTAGGTCCAGACAATCTCTTTTAACAGCGATCTGCATACAGTATGAGTGCAGATAAATTAAAAAGCCAATAGCCGATGCATTTCTGTCAATGTGTTTTGGCCTCTTTTGCGCTGCAGGGACTGTTTACCTGCGGGCAACCAAAGCCTGCTCACACATGATTGGTCAAACTAGAAACTAAAACCAGACAACTCTCAGCCCCAAAATCCTGTCCCTCGCCCACAGATTCTGCATATTCGCATATTAGTACAGTCAGGGAACCAGTGAAGCATCACACATACAGACTCAGTGCAGCAGCAACATTAGCGAGACAATTATGTGATTTGAAATAACATTTTTCACCTTACACAGATGCTGTAAACAAGGCTGTTATTGTACCTCCTTATGGCTGCAGATGTTTCAGTTGCTAATGCACAATTAAAAATGAATTCACAGTGGGTCACGCAGTTTAGGACGAGCTCAGGCTGTGTTAGTGGATACGTCCCTCTGAGCCTCTGGTGGGTGAAGGTACAGATCAGTACCAGATCCGGCATGTGTTATCCTTACTGCCTGCAGAACGACACAGACACAAACAGGTGGTTGCACACAAGGACACAATCAAATATCTGAATCTGAATTTGACTTCACAGAAAAAAGACATTAGGATTAAGTTAATTTGGGAGTAGAGGGAGAAATATAACAAAATGTCAAAAATAAGTATAAAAACAAGGAGGAGGGCTGGTGAGAGGTGTATTCACTGCTTGTGGCTTCAGTGTAGATGTCAGATGAGGATGTGGGACTGTCATAAAGCGGGTGCATGTGTGTGTGTGTGTGTGATGAGAGTGTATACCTGTAATGATGGTGTCGCCCTCGTAGTTGAAGACACAGGAAAAGATCTCGTCGGTGTGCCCCTCCAGGACTTGCAGGCAGACTCCAGACTGAACGTCCCACAGACGAGCTGTCTTGTCGGAGCTGGCAGTTAGGACCCTGCTTCCCTGCGGGCTGAACCAGATCTGCCAAGACGGAGTCACAGTCAGGAGAGACGGTTTTATTCTGAAGTGTGCTACACAAGCGAAGGAGCGAGCATGACAGGGTGCTGAGTACAAGATTGTGCCAGAAATGTTTTAAATGACAAAGGTAGGGGGGAGGTTCATCACTTTTTTCATCACGTCAGCAGCATGACTCCACCGAGGTCATTCAACTTTAAATGCTTACGGAGGATTAAGGAAGCAGCAGCACTGCATAGTAAGAAGTTTTTTTTCCAGAAGAGTGTTATGAAAATCCTGCCCGGAGCTGATTGTGTTAGAGCCAGGGCTTATTGTCCCCCTCAATGGTCTCATATCCCCACAGTGTGAGCTGAAGGAAGGGATGATTAAATGGCGCCGGCTCTCGATGTCCATGAAAGTAAAGTATGTTTTTATCATAACTGCCAACCAAGCACCAAGGAGCGACTCCCCCAGGCAAGTGAAATCTGACTGGGTCAGAAGCTGAAAAAGATGGAAGAGCGGAGAGGGACTATGAGTGGAAGCTGAGAGAAAGGGAGAGAAAAATAAATGGTTGGAGGAGAAAAGCATCGTGAAAAAGATTCAAACAAACAATATTAACACTGGACCCTAATTTCATTTCACTACATGTCCAAACTAATTTCCTAAAAGTGGGTTTCCACACTTCTAAAATTACCAAGTGATGCTTCCTCAAAGTTGCCTGCAGACATGTTCAAACTGGCTGGTTTTTGAATGTGTTGTTGATGAACACTGAGAGCAACAACAAGCAGTTGTAGAGAAGAGAGTTTCTACTTTCATCTGACATAAATAGCATGCCATATTCCGACACTGACGGAAAAGCCTTTGAAAGGTTGAAACTGTGTTTGAAAGTTGAAATCTAAAAAAACGATTCATCCCAAATAACCATAATACGTCAATTCCAAATAAGCCAGTACACAACATGTGATTGGACTGCACTTCTTCAGACCATCAGCTTCTGAGTGTCAGATCAGAGCTGCAGGGCAACGCTGCAGCTCAAACACTTTCACAAGATGAACTCTTTAAAGGTTTTGGAGAAACACTGTCAAAAGACCACTACGGTTTTGAGGAAGGAAAAATCAGATACGAAATAATGTTTGAAGCCTTTGTAACATTATTCAAGACCTCAAAGTTCGCAAAACCTTTTTAAATTAAGTTCAAGAATATGGCAAGATATTTATCCCAGTTTTGTGATCAGATAAAAGATTGAAATCTGTCTATCCAACAGGGATGGTTTGTTATATTGGCAACAATTTTTATACAAAAACTAAATGTAAATGTGCTCATGAAATGTGTTAATCATGCTGATGGAGCATTAACATTGGAAGGATTCCTGTCACTTGCAGGGATAAAGCATTTAAAAACAAAAGGTCTGGTGAATTCCTGTCACCAAATACCAAAATCCACAAAGTCGTGCATTTGAGTCTTAAGAATCAGCCATTCCTTGAAAAATTCAGCAATTATATTTCCAGAATTTAAAACAGGATGAGGCCACGAGGTGAAGGAAGAAGAGGAGCGACTGAGACGTAATGAAAAAACAGGGCAGTTAAAGGGCAAGACGCTAAAAGAGAAGGAGGACCAATTAAAAATAAAAGACAAAAAAACATAATAGTTAAGAAGCCTGGAGGGGAGAAGGAGGGCTGTCTTCTGGAATCATCCTCCATCCAGGTAATTGCTTACTGCCGGCCTGTGTGTGTGTGGTCGAGGACACAGAGGTAGCTCCTCAACACCTCAGGAGCCACAACCTTTCAGGAAGCACACACTCAGGCAGACAAAGCAACCTGGCAAACAGCAGGAGGGTCAAATCTCTCCCATTCTGACATCACTGATGCCAAAGTGTGTGTTTGTCTAACTTCTGGACAAACACACACATCCAGCGACGACTGATTCAGGAAGCTGCTGCTATAGAACTAACTAAAACTCCGAAAACAGCATATTACTCATAGTACTCCATACTATATTTCTGAAATGTTTTAAGTTTATGGACCTAAGAGTCTCTCGGATCAGGAGGAGCTGGTCAGATTGGATCGATTCAAACCAAACAGGGTGAGGTTTAGCTGCTATGATGCCCGCTGCTAGAACCAGCTCCCAATGGATAATAAAAGGAAAACATTACTGTATTTTCACTTTACACTAAATCCTGCAATTTAGTTGTATAATTTATGCTTCTAAAGTGTTTCTATATTTTCAGAATGTCCTTAAAATATTCTTAAATATTTTCAAATATCCTTTATCTCTTTAAAGCCCATTGAAGGACCTCTGTGTGCGATCAAGTGCTGTACAAATAAAGTTGCCTTTGCTTGTCACTCTGCGTTAAAACAGCTTTTTGTGGATGTGTGATTAAAATTGTTTGAATGGATGCAACATTTGGTGCTGGTATGTTTGGTGAAATAATATTTTCACCGGATGTGGATAAATAGCTATTCTGGAGGCAGTGGTTTACCTTGGAGATCTCTCCGTCATGGCCCTCTAGAGTCACGAGACACTGATGTGTGGTCGCACTAAACACCCGCGCTGTACCTGACAGAGACCGGGACAGACAGGGTAGTTTATAGTATATACACTGTACTTTAACATCTTAAAATGTTGGTTTTAACACAGGGAAACGGCATATTGTCATCTGCAGGGTTTTGAAAATAGACCTCAGGCATGTGATCAAAACACAGAGAGAGTAAAGGGTTTTAAAATTTTAACCAATTGTTCCATCTCACCATCAGCAGAGGCAGTAGCGATGAGGTGACCCCTCAAATCAAAACACACGTCCAGCACCTCTTCTTTATGTCCAACCAGGGTGGCCACACACTTGCCACTGCCTGCTTCCCACAACTGCAAGCACATATTCATATTATCCATATAACACATTACCACAAAACTGTAACACACAAACACACACAGAGACATGTGAACATGCACATCGATAGTCTTGTGACATATGCTGGCGTGTAGCTGTAAGTTATCTCGGGTGGCTTTATTTTAAACCATCTCCCCGGGAGGAATGCAGCGAGGTGGATAATTCTTTCTTGTGAGCATGACTCATCTTAGCATAATTAAGGAATTAGGATTGCATTTTTCCCCTTTAAATGATGGAGGCCTCAGAGACGGGAGGCTGCGAGAGATGGGAAGTGGAGTGGAGAAGAGTGAATATGAATGAGAAGAAGACTCAGCCACATCAAACACTAATCTATGGCAGTAGTTTAAAATGCTAATTATATGAACATTACTATGAGACCATTCCAGTGGGAAATAAATGTGTTTTTTGGGCTGTAAAGAGCTTTTATCATATATTAAATGAGCCAAAAAAACACACACAGGTGCAGGTTTTTAGTTTTGGCTTTGTATTGTCTGATTTTGAATAATGGGCTATTTATTTGTAGTTGTAGTGTTTAATCAGGGGCTTGTTGTACAGTTAGTTTGAATGGTATATATATATAATACACATGAATTATCCATAGATATTTTAAATTATGTAAGAAATGTAAATGTATTTTATTTCAGGTTTGCCTTTTAAAGAAACTTGCTGTAGGGACATAAAAGGGAAGTGTGCTTATACAGCTAACTCTGGCTCATTCACAGTATTTCATTTGTAGATTAATGAGCATTGTCTCTACCACATAAAAGAACAGATGAAAGAAATTGCTGACCTTGCAGGTTTTGTCCATGGAGCCTGTCACTATGAGGGAACAGTCCCAGTTAAACTGAACATTGCTGATTTCTCCACTGTGACCAATCAATGTGTGGACACGTCTGACAGAGAACAGAGAGCGGCATCAAGTCAGTTGTGCACTCATGCATGTGTTGTACGGTGTAAAATGTGACATGTGCGATCAGGCCACACACAGATGCACAGTGATGACGCCTCACCTTCCTGAAGACACGTCCCATATGGCGACTGTGTGGTCAAAGGAGCCGGTGACGAGTTGATTTCCCACCGTGTCGAAGCACAAAGAGAGGACCTCTGCAGTGTGACCCTGGATGGAACCAAAGAAAGAGCGTCATTCCTCATCGTCTCACTTCCTCTCTTCATCCGTCACCAATTTCGTGTGAAATTCGCAACAAGGAAAGGTAAATGTGTTTATTAAAAAAAGAAGCATCATCAGGACAGGACATATCTCCCCAACAGCCATAGAGGAGCAGATCACCAAGATCACTAAATGTTCAGTTTTAAAATTGTTGTTTTAGATTTGTGCTCTGAAAATCGAATTATTACAGACGGGCAGACAAATGGATGAACATATAAATCAGTATATGGTTAATTAACTTTTCCAGTCCTTTTGACCATTCAAAGCGCTTTACAGTACAAGTCACGCACACATTCATGCAGCGTTTGTGTATGCAGCACCTTTTCTATCACACATCATTAAGGGGCTATGAGGGGCAGTATGGATTCAGTGTGTAACCCAAGGACACTTGTAGAGTGGAGGAGCCAGGGAATCAAACTACCATACTACTAGTTCCCTCTCTGCTGTCTTCGCCACAGACTCTTCATTATACAGAGTTTATCAGGACTAGGAATCAATAAATAGGATTCTGAGCGCCATTGACTGCTGTCAGTATGATGGATTGTTCATGGTGTGAAGTGCTAAAAGACGGAGCTGCAAAGAGAGAGAAACAGGTCCCGCCACCCAACCAGTCACACCACGGACCCACGTGCAGTCTGCACATGAAGAAGAATCCCTTCTCCCCTCGGAGTGGGTTCTTAGGGCCTTAGGGAGTAAAAGATGCTGGCCATCAGCAGGAGCTGCAACACTCTCTTCAGCAATAATTACCCTAAGACGATGATGAAAATTTAATAAGCGCATTATTAATTAATAGATGTGAGCGTTGATAGCAGAGAAGAGAGGGAGAGCAGCGTTTGGATATAGTAAGTGAAAAAAGAACAACTCACAGTCAGAGTGGCCACCTCCTCCCCAGTCTCCACGTCCCACAGCTTGGCAGTGGCATCCATGCTGCCTGTGGCCACCAGTGTACTCTGGGGGTTGAATGCCAGGCACACCTACACAACACAAAACTCGCTTTTATTCTTAATAGTGTTGGATCCTGCTCCAAACCCAAACACTATTTGGCAGAGCCCATACATTATCCAAGTGCTAAACGCTACATACAAATGTTTATCGATGCAGTTTAAATGCTCAGTTGGCGCTGCAGGCTCAACTGGAGACGCTCGGTCCCTTAGAGTCTGTGTGCAGGAGTCATAACTGACTATAAATAATAATGATAATAATTTTCTAACATAGCAGACTGTTATATACGTACTATCTCAGCCATGTGTCCGCGGAAGGTGTGAAAACATTTGCCCGTCTCAGAACACCACAGTTTGCAGGTCTTATCAAAGGAGCCAGTGGCGATCTTGTCTCTAAATTCAATATAGAGGAAAGAAGCTGCAAATTAAAAGATGTCACAACCGCACGTTTTCTGAATGTACAAATACATCAACAGAGAGAAATGCAGATGCTATGAAGGTTTTGCAGAAACTGTTCATTACCCATAGGGGTTGTTGAAAGCAATTGCGTACACCACGTTTCTGTGGCCCTGGAGTGTGAGCAGCTCTGTGCCTGAGGCCGTGTCCCAAACCCTGCACGTCCTGTCATAGCTCCCAGTGATAAACCTGCATAGTGACACAGAGGCTTGAATCTTGAATAAGTGCACTGTGTTAGGACTTTGTGTGTTTGATTAACATACCTTGATCCTGATTTGTCAAAGGCTACATTTGTCAGTGGCAGGATGTGAGCCTTAAGTTCCTGCAAAAAAGAAACCACGGAAAGATTTGAAATATAACCTCCAAGGAAGCATTTTTAAATTCCTGATTCAAACATATAATATCCATGCATACATGTTATTAATCTGAAATCAATGTATTAATGTGAGGACCGCTCTCACAAGCAGTTGTGTTTTATTTATTCCATAATGCACTAAAACACACATGTCTTCAGCATCCTGCTTGTTGCCAACTGTTAGACTCAGTAACCTAACCACTGCTGCTCTCTAGTGTGTCTTTGGAGAAGTGACGGCTGATTCCATAACTCAAACAACTAAATATCAACAGATAAAACAAGCAGGTATAAAGAGCAAAAATCAGGAAGCTTATATACTGCTGGGATAAGCTGATAATGATTAAGATGTCATCATGCAAAAATAATTCAAATTCCTATGTGGAACTGATTCGACATGTAAACCGCATTCATTTTAGAGTCTAAAATGCAGACAATCAATGATATGAAATATAGATGTGCTAAAAACATTCAGGAACCCATTGCACTCAATGGATGGGGCATTTTCCTTTACTCAGTAAACAGCAGACAGGTGACAAATTAAAGGCAAAACCTGAAAACTGAGTCTAGATGACAGGTCAGTGTGTGGATTTGTTCATAGGACAGTGAGGAGTCCAGTGTCTGACCTTGAAGAAGCAGAACCTGTGGTGGCCCTGCTGACTCTGTTTCTGCTGCAGTCGAAGGATCAGCTCTTTGACCTGATCCGCCCGGGACTCTGTGATCAGAGCCTCTGATCGCCGGATCTCTTCCACCAGCTCATCCGGGTTTGTCCTGAGTGGTGGGGAAATGCAAGCATTACATATTATTCCACTTCTATGGGCTGCTATGGGCTGCTAATCAGGAAAAATACATGCATAATCATAAACATACAAATGTTGGTTTTAGAAAGTCTCAAATCTAGAAATGTTTCTTTTCTTCTAAAGGTGAGGGACTAAAGCAGAATAAAGCTTGAAATAAAAGTATCACATCAGCGAGTCAAGGGACTACTGTACATATGAATTCCAACTAGTACAACTTACAGTATACCTTCACCCATGCAGCAGGTTGTCAAGGGCGTCAGCTGATTTCAGTGTTTCATATCAGAATATTGGATGGATCACATACAAGTTTTTAAAAATATGTCAAACTATTTCAGTAATAAAATGCCAGCTGTTTTCGAGAGGGTTACATTAGCCACAGTGTTGTTATCATATACAACTCACGTACTCCGGAGTCAAATCCAGCAGGTCGATTGATTTAGTCCTCAAATCTCCTCCCTTCTCATATTCAAGGATTATACCTGATCATGGAGAGAAGCAGAGTTAAAGGCTGCTGGTGGAATACTATGGAAACCTTTAATGAGCTGTAGTGTTACCTTAAATCAACATATTCAACATATTTACACTGGTAAATAAATAAGCCATAAGATAATTTCTTCATTTTTATATATAACCCATCAGCAAATCATGTTATTATTACATTAATAATTAACAAGGATATAGTATATGATAGTTAATATGACAAGAATATTAGACATGTGACTGTGCACATACACACATGTGAAATGATCGTTTTGCTAGTAGTCTGAATGTGAAGCCTGATAAAACTCCAAACACTTCCTCAGCCACAAATGCGATAAGTTTAACTTTCATAAATATAAACCTTTACCATCACTAGACACAGTGAGTTGAGTGTGTCCAGGTCATGACTGCTCTATGCGGATAGAAGCAGCTGTAACAGAGGTAAACGATGCTAACGAGTCCTATAACCTACATGAGAGAAGCTAACGTTATGCTAAAGCTAAAGTTATAAACGTTCCTCATTATATTTGGAACAACAACTAACTACCTAACAAACAGGACAAAGTAACGTCCAGGCGTGTGTTCGTTACCTGGAGGGAAGTAACGCAGGAGAAACCGCTTGAGCTTCATTTTGTCTTCTGTGTTGAAGCTGCTTCACCTTCATCAACAGTGAGTTGCCATGGCGACACAGCCGGTGCGCTCACCCGCATGCACCCACCACGCATGCGCAGTGAATCATGAACGGTTTCACCCATAGACTCCAACATTTTATAACTTCTGCCTAAAGAACATTATGATGTGAGGACTCGTCAGGGACAATTACAAAGAATTAAATTATATGTTGAATTTCTCTTTTCATCAGAGCACACAGAGTCATGTGTCCTAAGTCCTAACCCTTTTAACTTGTTAGGGCTCGAGCACTGACAGGAACTAACAGACAGTGAGGCCCTTTTGAAATTGTAAGGATTATTATTATCATTATATATTATAAATGATTCTTACCAACATGTAAGGGAACATGTTCACATTGACTGATCTTCACAAAAATCAATACACATGTGTATCATGACCAGACCAACAAAAAAGTATATTGGTGCAATTTGAAAAACGCAACAGGAAGCCTGCTTTTTTGCATTTAGTGGCCATTTTTTAGGAATAATTTCTTACTGTCTTACATCTTAAGATAGTTTAATTGTCTGTGTTGTCTCTCCCACTCATTTATCTATATGGCTGCACATGCCCTTTAGTATTGATCCTTATTGTTTGTTTAATGGGAAATTGTTCAATAACCATAAATAAAATTATTTACATAGTACTTTTCTTGTGGACATTACACAAGGTGATGTATTTTTATGCTCCAAGCTTTAATGTTTTTTCTAGTAGCTATAGTGAGTTATTTTTACTTTGTGACTGAGAAACAGCATTTTTCTCTATAAAACTCTCGGATGTTTTAGAATTAAACAATAAATGTTGCATCACTGCTTTGCATCTGTTACAGCTCTATATCATTGTTTCATTTCACACTACATACTCATGTCTTTATTCTCAGGCTGAACTCGAATATTCCTGCCAAGCAACAGAAGGCTTAATTTCTCTCTGTTAAATTGTCTTTGTGTCCTGTCGGATTCCATCGATCACAGAACAAAGTCTTGTGCTGATAGCCAATGCAGGAAATAGTCTGATTTCATCCCATTTATGCCCTATGTTTCCTATACCAGGTCAAAGTCTGCGGCTCATAAACTGAGACTCAGACACGTGCAGATTATAAAGATTGTGTCTGCAAATTCCAGCTACTGATTAGTACTGAAAGCTTCATGACAGCTCAATGCACAAAGGGGATAATCCAGGTATTCAAACTGGGCTGAGGCTGTGCTGTGGGAAATTAAAAGAGCAAAGACGTCCAAACTGAAGACGTCTGGCTCATCATCTCCCTGTTGACCTGTCACTCTGGATTTTGTACTAACCACAGAGCTCTTCCTCTAACCATATGCAATTGAACAACACAGGAACATCCCTCTAGGTCAGGATGACAGACACACATCCTGACTTCCATCTACTTCCAGACTACAGCCTGTATTCATCAATGATCTTTCCTAGCGTGTTCTTATCTGATAAGTGTGATTGACGATGATATGGACGCCATGGACACCAGACAGAAACTACTGTAGATTCACACTCTGTCTTTATGCTTGTTTTCCCCTGTGGGAAACATTCTCTGTAAGGATCTACTTCTACTTGGGAATCCTTATCCTCATCTTCCTCCAGACTGACTGAAATGTCGGGAACCAATTTTCCAAACATTTCCCAAACTTCATGTCTGAAAACAACAGAGGTGACAGCCCCTCATTATGATACAGGGGCTTTTCCTCCTGAAACTCTGACCAATCTTATTGAAACAAATAGAAACAGTGTTTCTGATGCCACATTAAGTTTGAGTCAGAGCAGTCAAAGCTGCAGGACTCATTACTCAGAAATGCACGTGTTGCTCCAAGCTAATTAAAAACCACAAAGGTATTTTATGAAATGCAAAAGACTTCAATCCTGCTGTTCAAATTCACAATGCTGCTGCACTGTTTCATATTACACAAGCAGAACTTTTAAAGATAGTATTATTCTATACATTACTGGTACAGGTGGACTTTATCATATTCTGTTATCTCTCTCAAACAGTTTTGTCCCATCAACAGGTCAAACTTTACAGTAGAGACCTCCACAGAGTTGGTCTAATTTCCCTACAGTCACCACTTGATACAAGCAGTGCCCTGCTGGCTCGATATAAGGTACTGTACATTTGGAGCCGACAACGGCCAGGTGCTTGTCCCCCTTGCAGAACTAGGGCATCCAAGTGTGAACATTACATAATATAGGAAATATTAGATGCATATTTTGCCTTTTATTTCCCCAGTGAATTTCTCTTGGCTGGATAACAAGTAAAAATGCTAATAAGAGCTGACAATGTGTGATCTCTAATCAACAGGAGTGAACTACTCCTACATCAGTGCTATTTCACTCTGGGGATTGTGAGCCTGGCTTCTCGTCTCCTCCTGGATGTCCAAGCCCTGGAGGAGCATGATCTTCAAGGGGAGGAAGGCTTCTGCTGTGCAGCTGTGCACTCTCAGTCCCAGCAGGAGGTCCGCCGGGAGTACACTGGTCTGAGGAAGGAGCTGGCTCAGGGAAAAAGAAAATGGAGCAGAGCAGCAGCCCTGGCCTTCACATCAGGGGAGCTGTGGCCACTGGGAGCCGTCTCCTCAGAGATTCACTCTCTTCCGGGTATTTTTCATTTTACTGATTTAGGTGACACTTGGACTATAGATCTGAAAACACATTTAGTATATTTTGTCATGTACGATGCTTCAAGGCATGTTACTGTAGCAAATAAACAAATGAGAGAATTATCAGGTTTTTTTATTTCATACTATATTCCTATACAATCATAATCTTTTTCACTATGACCATGCAGGCATATACCAATATATCAGTGAATTGGGTTTTGGCTGGATATATACAAAACCTCAACTTCATCCAGCTGAAGTGGGAAGATGTCCAACCCTCTACAACAGAGGCAAGACCACTGCAAGCTCTTATATGAATAAGACTGGTTGTTCACTGGTCCTAGACTGTTTTAGTCTGATTCAGTATCACCATGTATTTACAATAATATTAACAACCAAATTATTAGCATTAACGCAGAATACACACAATGTTGAAGTAAAAAAATAAATAAGGTGAATAATGAAAGCACATTTATTGAAGTAGCTTTTGAACACTAATGTCACAGAAGAACAGCAGGTCTGATAGAACCAGGAGATCCCTGGCGTTCACCACAAGGAGACCTTGAAACAGGATTCACAGAAAGAGGAAGACACAGACCTATAAAAACTTCCATTAAAAAAAACAACCATATCATTCTGGGTGATATGGGATACCTGCTTAACTGGAAAATGTGTATCGATTTTGAAGAGGAGTAGCGGCACCATTTTCCTGTTGGCTTACATTTAGCAAAGCTCAGCAAGAAGAAGAGTAATTGCTTCAATTACGGAGATAGAGTCAGAAGGTAATGGGTCTTCTGATTATTGCAGATTCCAGGAGTTGGGGGAAAGTGGTTCATCATAAATGGCTGATGTGGAGGCCAGCACAGGCATGCGGCTGTATTACGGTATAACCTCTAGAAAATGGTTTTGTTTAGAGGTTATTTCTCCCTTTATACCAGCGTCAAGGAAAGAAATGTTGTCTTTATGATTAACGAATTAATGAATCACAACAAGAAAACACAGGCAGGGATGATGTCCACTGGAATGACTAATGATTAATCACTTCACTTTTCTTTTCGACTGAGCCAGATGCTGCAGCTGCTGTCTTGGGCCCGCATGAAGGTGACCTGGGTCGATGTGCTCAGCTGAAGGGGCAGGGGCTGTCTTTCTGATGGCGCTCACCAGCTGGGTCTGTGCATGCTATGCTGGTTATATCATGTTAAAATCCTGCTATATACTTCTCATTGCCATTTCATCCTTAATTCATTGTAGTATTCCGTCAAACCAAATTATGAATCTGCAGTTTGACTCGAGATTTCTTGACGAGCTCCTCTCTGAAGATGAAGAGACTGAAATACATCTCTCTACAAGGTGAGCTTGTGGGTTTATGGAAACTGGATTAATGTCCGACCCGGCCCTTTGCTGCATGTCTCCACTCTGTCTCCATATTTCAGGCTTACATTGTCCTATGTTAATAAAAGCAACCCCCCAAAAAGGAGATTCTTCATACAAAAACTTGGTTTTAGAGTTGAAACAACATATAATCTTCCAGTATTTTCCCTTTAATCTTCACATTACTTAATCAATCAGGTTGTCCATACAACATAGGGAAATTTCGGAAAGTGACACATGCATTGCTCATTCCAAACAGGGAAAAACTAGAAAATATGTATTGAAGAGGCTGTTAACAGCAAAAATTTGGCATTATTATACAACTTTATTATTTTCTTACCAATTGACTAATCAAAAGAATATTTCAACTCTTTATTTTGGTTTTATCTTTATTATCTGTCAGTCATTGACAAGTCATATTGTAAACTCTCATACCGCTTTGTCCTTTAAAGGGACTCTTGTTGCATTTGAGAATTACAGCACATTCAAATCATCCCGCCTTCCTCCAATGCCCCACCCCCTCGTTCCCTTCCGCGGTGTTTTTTTGAAGAAACTTTATTTACAAGCAGACTTTCAACCTACTGCCTCCGCGCACGCACGTGAGTTTTTGTTTACCAAAGCAATGGATTCGGATTCAGAAGCACCGGTAAGTTATATACATTGATGACGCGGGCCCGAATGCGCCACAAGAAGCAGACGAAAACCTGCATGTCCATGCAGCAAACAGACAGGTCTGTCGGCCAATAAGGTCCTTCGGTCCGAAGAATTTTATTGGTTGAAGTTTTCACTAAATATTATGAGAGTGAAATAATTGTTTGTTTTTACTCCTGGTGGGTCTGTCTTGCATTTTAGAGTGTCATTACCTTATTAATACCAATTTAACCTTATCCAAAAAAAGTGTAAAAATGCAACAAAGGTAAGAGTCCCTTTAAGTTTTAGATTATATCTGACCTCATGTTTTGCAGCCCTCTCACTGCAAACCATCACTGTTGTTGATGATGCTGCTCTGTGGCCGAACACTGTTTGTACACTACTATGGATGTCTTACTTCTATTCTGCTTGGTAAAAGCGTAGATATTTGACAGCGAGATGAACTCATGCTGAATAATTAATTAATTATGAATGTATACAGCTTCAATTTCCCACTGGATGATGAACACTAAAATGTGAGGACAGAGTGCCACCTTGTGGTCACCAACAACAGTTGCAGGTAGATAGATAAATCAATCAATCAAATTTGATTTGTATAGCCCATATTCACAAATCACAATTTGTATCATAGGGCATATATACGATGTACTGTATATGGATCCTTGGCATGGCTGAAATAAAATCATTGAGGATTTCTGCAGTTTTTCATCAGTATTCTCTAAAGTGTGCAAGACTATATCACCTCAAAAATATCACCATAAAAAAAGTCTAGTGTTGAACTACTTTTTCATATTATCTCTATAAAGGAGGTCATAAAGCACAGTAAAGCTGAAATCATTATTAGTTATTTGAAGATAATGCCCTGATAAGGTTTACCTCTTTGCGACACATGTATCTTGGCTGGAGCTGGACCGTCACCAAGGTTGTGTTGCTCTTTGACTCTTTGGTTGTTGATTGACAAACTAAGCTCAACACTCAAG
The DNA here is from genome assembly GCF_963576545.1 of Limanda limanda. Lineage (NCBI taxonomy): Eukaryota > Metazoa > Chordata > Actinopteri > Pleuronectiformes > Pleuronectidae > Limanda > Limanda limanda. The sequence continues at coordinate 15,306,450 of NC_083641.1, read as the reverse complement.
ACAACGTCAGGCGCTTCCTACAAGGAGGCAAAGACGGAGAGAGTTGCACTCGAGGATCACAGCACCTCACCTGAAACAGAAGGAAAACAGGCCGAGGATGGAGGCAGTGAAGAGGTGGAGGTCAGACTGGAGGTATCCCACCACTCTGCTGTGCATCTATGGGTTCTTCAGCACAGTGAAACCGATGGAACCTTTCCTCATCTTATACATGACAGGGCCCGACAAGAACCTGACAACAGAGGAGGTATGAAAACCCTGCAATGCCAAATATCTCATACTCGCAAATATGTTTATATGTACTAGTGCTACAAAAGTCAGAGTTAAGGGAGTAATATAATGTTAGTACCAGTTAATAAGCGGTGGTTAAAATCCAGTCATGATTATAAAACCTAGCTATGAAGCAATTAAGTTCCCATCTTGCATACAACATACTTTTACATGTATCACTCTCACCCTGTTGTTTCTCTGTCAGGTGAATAATCAGATTTTACCGGTGTGGACGTACTCCTACCTGGCTGTGCTGGTGCCGGTGTTCCTGCTGACCGACTGGTTGCGGTACAAGCCTGTGGTGGTGTTCCAGTGTGTGATGCTCTTCGTCACCACAGCTCTGCTGCTGTGGACTCGAAGTGTTCCCGCAATGCAGGCCATGCAGTTCTCCTACAGTTTGGTGACAGCCTGTGACGTGGCCTATTTCGCCTACATCTACAGGTTGTGTACTGAAGGGTGAATAAGGCAAGTCAATGTTGGAGTGTTGGTGTAGACCTGATATGTTAAATGTGGTTTGTTTCAGTGTGGTGGATCAGAAGAGATACCTGAAAGCCACCTCTTACTGCCGCAGCGTGCAGCTGCTGGGCTACACGGTGGGCTCTGTCCTGGGTCAGCTGCTCGTCAGCTTCCACCTAATGTCCAACGACAACATCATGGTGTTGACCCTGGTGCTCACCACCGTCGCTCTCCTTGTGTCCTGCCTCCTGCCTATGCCACGGCAGAGCATGTTCTTTCACCGCGGACAGAACACAAAGAGCAATGGAGATGGAACAACAGTTGCAAGTACATCAATGAAATCCCTGGAGGGAATTAAAGAGGAAAATATGGACAAGAGCATAGAATCGGTGGAAAATACTACCAGGGCTAAGGAAGAAGAAGGGCCTAAAGATGAGGACTTGAAGGAGTCAGTAGGTTCACAGAGCTGCGGCCAAGTTCTCCTCCATCTGTGGAGGGATTTCAAGCAATGCTACTCCTCCAGACAGCTGCTCTACTGGTCTGTGTGGTGGGCGATGGCCACCTGTGGTTATAACCTGACTACCAACTATGTACAGGTCAGTCAAGGAGCCGACATAAACGAGAGACAGTGAAATGAAAGGGCCGTACCATCATGGAAATGTGTCATACAACCAATGTACCAATCACAAAGTCAGGCTGCAGCAGATTAAATTGTGCCAATCCTCCCTGTTTGAATTGTAGATTTAGCAAAGGAAATTCCAGTGCTGTAAATGTTCAAATGCAGGAAATCCCCCGCCTGACACACAGCACATCCACATTGTACCCCCTAGGTGCTGTGGGATCATGTGCAGCCTTCTCAGAACTTCAGCATCTACAATGGAGGAGTGGAGGCCGTGTCCAGCCTGCTGAGTAAGAAACATTTACGACAGTTCCAGAGCAGAGAACTTTATGATTTTAGCTTCTATTAAGCCATATCAGAAATATATTATATTTGTTTGCAAAAGGGAAGTTACTTTTGGGGAGATGTCACATACATGCTCCCTGCGTCTATTTCAGTAATTTCTTCAACAATAATCCAAAACCAATGTGTTCTGCAGGTGCATCAGCAGCCTACAGTGTTGGCTTCACTGAGGTGCGATGGGAGAAGTGGGGAGAGCTCACACTGGGCGGATTCTCTGGACTCGGGGCAGCTGCACTTTTTCTCATGACCTTCATCGGCAACATATGGGTCTGCTACGTGGGTTACGTCATTTTCAAGTGCATGTACATGCTGCTGATAACAATAGCCATGTAAGAAAGAATTTTGTTTTTTTATATTTTACCCCCATGGCTGAAGAAAACAGAAAACAAGCACAATATGTCCCTCAGGTACCAGATAGCAGTGGACCTGACGATGGAAAGATATGCGCTGGTGTTTGGGATGAACAACTTTGGATCACTGGCTCTGCAGACCATCCTCACTGCTGTGGTGGTGGACAGTGGAGGGCTGGGCCTGGCCATCATTCCACAGGTGAGTGGTCTGATGTATTGATTTCACCTGAGGAAAAAAGTACTGCTCTGTTTTTCGGAATTGACAAGATTATTTTCTATTTCTAAAGGGAAAAAAATTATAATTCTGAAAATGGTCCAGAATTGTTTTCTCAAGTGATGGCAATATGCTTTTGTAGTTTACACGTCTACGTATTACTTTTAAATCATGTTGTCTTTTGCAGTTCACCATATACGCCAGCTACTTCTCCCTCATCGCTGTTGTTTTTTCACTTCGTGGACTGTTTACCGTTTGGAGAGCAAAGAAAAACCAAACAGAGACGATGCCTCCAAACGAAAACGAACCTCCAGACTCTCTCGAACACAGGCTCTGAACGCAGGAGGTTTAACTGCAGGCTGTGATAATCTCTTCCGGTCCCCACTGTGACCACATGTCAGTTGAAAACAATAAGAAAATAAAAAAAGGCTTCAAATTACTGACTGCAACACCGGGAATATAGATCTTTTCTTTATACAAAACAAATATACAAGATTTCCATACATCCATATAAATGAATGGTTTGGTCGTTTCTTCTTACTTAAAATTCATTTTAATATATATATACTGTATATATTTACATATTAACTTAAAATCCGCTCATACCCAACGTAAGTGGTTTTCAGTTCATTACTCACACATGGATGTGGTTCACAACAGTATTAGGACCTGGGTCAGCAGGGCAGGCGATGGCAGAGAAATAAGTCCCCTACTCATCCATGATGCAACATTCAGTCTTTCTTCCCCCCTTATCTCAACAACAGAATATGCATTCTTTTTTTCTTAAGTGAGAACAGTTTACCTTAAAAAGGATCCTGCCCAAATAGACAGGCTCTTTACAAATGACGGTAACCGGCAGTAACCGGCAGTACCCATCAGCCTTTCCAAGCAACAGCTCCGTCTTCACAAGTTAGATACAAATACTGATATGCAAAAAGAGCTAATTTCTTAAAAGAAAACAATATGTACAGAAATGCAGCATAACAAATGGAATATATTGAATGCAATAACTTAGTTTTTCAGCCAGTTTGATTATACATTGTGGCTCAGTGGAGGCCAGGCCAGTTCACAGGTTAAATAGAGACGAGGGGATCAACCTCTCCCTCTGCACACACCATCACTTTGTGTTGTAGCCGCAGACGGCGGCGGCACTACTGTCTGTCGTTTCATTCCATCAGGGACAAACTGCGATAGAAAATACAAATCCTTACAAACATTGTGTTTTTAAAGCTACTTGTGAAACAAAACAGTGCAATAGGTGCAAGCGCGCCAGTTGTTGACCCTGTAGTGCAGCTGATTGAATGGATCGCTATAAGAAGGGATTTGTAGAGGAGCCTCCTGTTGGATACCGTGCAGGTGGAGCCGCACCCTGGAAGGAAACAGGGATATACAAACAAACCGTCAGAGGAAAAGTGTTGAGGTCAGAATAAATCCAGTTTACATTGATGAAACGTGACAAGCAAAAACTTTTGAAACTGAATCTGTTGCAATGTAGTCAGTGGTATAAAAGAGGAATAGGTTGAGGACATTATCTCTATCAAACATTAATTTGAATCTCATACAGGATCTCATGCCCTGAAGCTCCTTACTAACCAGGAAAGGGTTGCTCGAGAGCATAGGTCCAGCCATTGCCTGGCCGAAAGGAGTCACCACAGGCTTGGCCTGGCCATAGGCTGGATATCCTCCACCTGAGAGACACGTACATCGTCATTTAGAACGTAAAATAAAACACGCAACCTGAAAATCAATTAATGTACAACACCAACAACACAAGTAGGCCTTCTTTTAAAGACATTTAAGTGCAACAACTACTAAGTCAGATGCAGTTTCCTTACTGATGCTGATAAGTCTAAATTATATGTTCTCCCCTGGGGTATACACACCGTTGGGTTGTTGGGGATATGCAGGAGGCTGAGGGAAGGGAGCCTGCCCAGGAAATTGTTGCTGGAAAGTTCCACTAAAGCTGGTTGGAAGGTTGAAGCCAGCATTATTCCCAAATCCAGAAGGCATACTCATGGAGCCTGTGCCGAATGATGCTGTAACACAGCAAGAAATAAAGTGAATGATGATGACAAAAGACTCTCAATCCACAACGTTAAAAGTGGTGTAGAAGTTTTATAACACAAAATATAGCACACACACACACTTGAAATATGTTAGATTATACAGGAGCTGGCACATATCAGAAGTAAAAGAAACTTATTTAAATACTGAGACGCTACTGATATCCGCAGTTTGTTAGAAAGCAATATACTGCTGTATGGTTGTAAGCTGAAATGAGTGAGATGATGAACTGGGGATTACAGTGCAGTCATCAATACAGAAAAACATAAAGCTGCTACAGCAAACTAGGGAACAGAAATATACTAATTATGATTTTCAGTGGGTTCATCCACTGCACATGTGACTCTTTCATGCATAGTACGATACCATCATAAAAAAAACATTTGTACAGTTTAAACACATGCAACTTTTTATTTTGGTTGTCTGCAGAGAAGCTTTAGGGAAACAGAGGGGTTGTGTGATCAAACGTCCGACACAAAGCTACCACACGTGTAGTTTAGCACCAGTGGCTGACAGACATCCTACCGAATAACTACAATAATTTATGTACATTTGAAAGCAAAGTAAGTTTCAATAGTCTCCAAAGAGGGAGACAAGATTTTTGGTGCCAACTGCTAAGAGGAAAATGTTGAGGAAGCCATAGTCACAGAGATTTAAGATGAGCAATAAATACTTTGATTTACTTTTTAAGAAAGCAGAGCATAGTGCTCAAACCAAAGGTGAATTCATGTCTTCGTGTACACTTTGTCTTTGACTATTATAAATCCTTCAAGGGGAGTAACATTGTTACGGACAGTGTTCTGTATGTCCTGTATGTATACATGTGTTGTGTTCTGTCTTGTGTTGTTGTTTTGTTCCCACATCCTTATAGACTGGTGTTGCCTCCAGTGACTGGAAGGGGGAGCTCTCGGGCAGGACGTGCCAGTGAAGTGGCCAGAAGAAGAAGCATCATGGCCGCTCATCTCACCTGCATCCAATCTTCCAATCACCCCACCTGTGACAGATCTCTCGTCAACCCTTCCCCTTTAAATAGTCCTGTGTCTGTTTTGTTGGCGAGAGGAGGCTTTTGTGGTGAGCTGTGTCAGAGCGCTGATTGTTTTGTTTGGTCCTGATGTTTGCTGGTGTCTTTAGTTTTTACCAGTAGTTTAAGTTGTAGCAGCCTACTTTTGTTTTGTCTTTTGTCTTTGTTTACTTTGTTTGTTGTGCGCACAGGGACTACAAGGATAGGTAAGATACTCCGGGGTTTACATATCACACTCACGTAGGTTTACTGTTTGTTAATACCTCAGGTTAGAGTGAGCACCACCCGCTGTACTTTTGGGTGCTAAGCACCTGTAAAGGGGGGGGGGGGATTTCTTTGTGTTCTTTTTCTTTGGTGCCACTGTTAGTCCTTGTTGATCCCTGTGTTGCTTTGTCTAAATAAATACTGTCTTTATCTTATATCTGGTCTTGTGTTTTGTGTGATTGCACCCTCACTTATTCAGACCTGTTGCATTTATGTTATGTCCAGCTACGAGCCACCAGGGGGCGTAACATAAATATTGTATATTAAGTATTTGTCTTAATAGGTGGAGTCTGATTAAATAAACTGCTTAAACTGTTCTACAGACTCAGGCCTACAAGGTGCTAAGAGGATTTCCTCATACTTTGTATTTTAAACTTAGGCTCAACATAACCCATTCTCTCCCAACATTTTCCTGTAAAAAGAAAGGCACTTCCAGAGTGATGTGAAGGAGAGCAAAGTGACAGAGAGCACAAGGGAACCTACCAAAGGTGGGGGGGTAACCCTGCCCATGAAGAACCCTCATCAAGCCTGTCCAGCATGGCAAGAGCAATCAAACACAACGGAATCTTAATTTCTACACTTGTCTACTTATTTGATCCTTCTTGTGCACAGCAGTGTGTTAGAGCTTTTCTGAAATATCCAGATTTAATAATTGTCCTCTTCTTCTTGTGACACTGCTGTCTCAGGAAGATTCAGAATCAAAGCAACCCAGTTGCCAGTTTTGGTGTGAAAAGAAATAAAACACATATTGTTTGATAATGTACCATACCCGCAGTTTCTTTTAAAATTAAACAATAATAATCTGCACTCTTGAACTAACTTATTTGATTGGGTGTTCACATTGGTGACACATTAACATAAGCATACACACCTGCTGCTGCTGCCACATGAGCCACTCTGCCGTTGCTCTGGAACGGATTGGAGGGTGGTCCAGCAGGGGCCACTCCAGGAGCCACGAACGGATTAGTTGAGGGAGGTCCTGGAGAGAGGCATTGAGTCACCAAACATGAGTACAGAATATGAAACAGATCAGTTAACACCATGAGCTCTGGATAGTAAAACCCAAAACACTGAATCAGAAAATATGCCATAACGCCTAGAAACAACTGTAATAATGTGTGCGGTAGATTGACTAAAAAACGAAACATAATCTCATAATCTAAAAGGAAGTAAAGCCTATCAATGTATGACTTGATGAGAACTTGCTGCCACAGCTTGATGATCCAAACCCCCATCTCTGATCACATCTGCAAACTAGTCTTGATATCTCAACCAGGATGTTCCTAAGCTGGAAACTGCAAAAATCCCTAAAGCCAAATCCAGCTGGAATTACCTATGACTCACTGTACCTCACCACTTAAAAGTTCTGCATCATTACTGAATTCAGTTAGGGAGCAAAATAAGAAAACATGAGAAAAGAGCCTGAAGGTTCACTCACCGCCGAAACCGTGAGCCATGCCAGGCAGAGCCTGCTGTGCTTGTGCTGTTGACACCCCAGTCTCTGAGCCAAACACACTCCTGCAGTGAAACAACATCAACACATGGAGACATCAGAGAAGCCAGCAAGAAGAGAAGATCATAGAACCTCCATAATGCTATATGACAGATAATGTTTGCACTGTACGTCTGCATGGCATGGTGCCTTTGATAAAGGTAACTTTGCCAGAAATGCCGCTGTGACTGTATGTGTCAGGGATGTTGTGATTTTGATCATGTCTGAATAAAGTGTTGTTTCACAGAAGGTAGTGTTTTCTGGATGTCTTTCCAGTGTTAGGAGTTGCCATCTTGTCTGTGACATTGGGGATAAGATGAACCCTGAGTCTCCACTTTCACACAGATAATGATGATCCTGCATGCAAAATAAAAGATGTATATGTTTTAACAATCGGGTCTCAAAGAGATACTGCTCTCCAAAATAATCTAAACTAATTATCGTGTTTGAATAAGACGCATCAACTTTTAATTCATACATTAATTACTGGAATTTTGTGCTGAGGTGTGTGTGTGTACTTTGCATACTCTCACCCATGTGCAGTGGTGGTGTTGTAAACACTGGTGGTAGGGGCTGGGCAACCGAAGACGGTATCAAGCTCAGCGAGAGCAGCATAGCGATCCCCCCCTGTTGGCACCGCTGGCTGCTTCTGAGGAAAACCACCCACTCCAGCTGCTGTGGCTGAGCTTGCCACTGCTGGAATACCCCCTGCAAACCAAGCAAACAAATAGCAGAGATTGGTTCATTCTAGCTCAACTAATCCAGGAAGAAAATTCCAATTAAAACAAAAAAACACAAACAAAAAGGCCCAGGGATAGCTTCCATTTTCAACCTATTAAAAAAAACAATGGGGAATAAATGTTCAATCATCAGAAAATCCGCATTTTCTACACCAGAAACAAAATAAACTAGTACCAGCCCAGAACAATTCACAGGCGCTTGAGAGCCACAATTCTGAACAAGTGGCATAAAAACTGTCAGTCATTCCTCGAACAAGAAGCTAGCTCCACCGTGTGCATGTCCTTTCAAACAGGTTGGTTGCATAACACTGAGGCCATGAGATACATTTATAAAAATACTAAATGGTTTGGCCATCCCAAAATACAACCAAGCCTTGTCCAAGCCAGACCTTAGGTGACACAGAATAAGATTTTTGCTAGAAAATGTAAATCAGCCCTGGTTTTGGGGAGACTTTGCCTGTACAAGATGACTGAGAGGGATTTAAATCTATATACACTTGATTACATACTACTTTTAGTTTTGTCAACTTCAGTTTTTAGTCAACTTCTACAGCTACAAATGAGATCTATGAAACAGGCTAGGCAGGAGAAGTTTACCTTGCTCTGTTTTGGCAGAGCTAAACACGTTATCCAGGTCAGCCAGGACAGCGTATCTATCAGCAGGGATGCTAGTACTCTGTACAGCATCTTTGCCAGCTCCTGTTGAGTTACTCTGGGAAGAGGAACTGAAGGCTCCAAAGTCAGCACTACACGAATTGTGGAAGTTGTCAAATTTAGCAAAATTGGCATTTGCTAGTCCCCCTGAGGCACTACCTGTATGAAAGAGAGAGATTGAAGAGTCATAAGGGGGACCTTGATTGTTGGTTTTGAGTAACAGCATTAACTTGGTGGAAAAGGACAGAGGAAGCTGCATGGAGGGTTAAGTTGGGGGGGGAGTCAGGCTCAGGCTGAGATACTTTCATTATCTATTGGATAGATAGCAACAAACTTCTAAATGACTTATTCCACGCTGTGCTATGCTGGCTCTCCATGAGCCTATGAACCTGAGAAATGTATGAAATTATCATTTATTTGTGTAAGAGTCAGTTGATGTACAGAGCAGCACCGGCTCAGTCCGGCACCAAACTGTGGATCAAGGCAGTCACAGACAAAACCAAACAAAAAAGATTGTTAGTCTGTCACCCTGTGAGATTAACTGAACTCTGTAATGAGTACACATTACTTTTAACCAGACCCATGTTTGTAACTGGGCAAACAAAAATATCACACATTAATCAAAAATCAGAAACATCACAGTAACTGATCGTTTTCAAAATGTATAGCGGCAACCATTAGAGCGTATAATTCCTGTTATTAACCAGCGAGATTGTCGACTGTGATGCAGACACATAAAGACTAGCATGCTGCGACACACATCACATGTAAAGAAGAGCATCGGAAGATGTACTAGAGGTGGTGGAAAGCGGGGAAGCTGCTAGGGGAACAAGCCCAGAGAGAGACTTACTGTGTGCACCCTGGAGAGGTAGAGCAGTGGCAAACTCACCCATACTGCGGCTGGAGGAGAGCACAGTGAATGCTGGCAGCCGAAAATCAAAAAGGGGAGGGTGGGATGGAGAAATGGGGCCATGAGCAACGTGAGACAGGGCGGAGAAACAAAGAAAAGACATCAGACAAACCATAGGAGAGAAAAAAAAATGTAAAGCATGAAAGCCAAAGCAAATCCAGTGGTGCAGAAGCAAAGGAGGAAATCGCACATGAGACAGAATGAACAGCTGAGGCCAGATAATTAGTCAGTGTCTGCGAGAAGGGGATTATCTGACCAAGCCACAATAGAGAGGGGAGATTTATCTACCAGGCAGTGGGCATGCTGAAGAGATCACTGTGGAGATCCACAATGAGAAGGCTACCTATATAGTCCTCCAGCAGAGGGCGCAGTAGTACACAGCATTTACCAGAGACTAGTAGGTGTTTGATATGAGTCACTGTTTTTGTGTGAGAATAAAGAAGGTGAAAGTCCATCCCTCCATTACAGATAGTGCTTATTATTTGAGGGTCCTACAGTCCAACATAGTCTTTGGACTGTAGGACGAGGCAAAGAGAGAGTAGCAAGAAAAAAGCCACACCTCCACTTGGGTTCGGCTGAGAGGTCTGCACCAAACACTGCACCACTGTGCCGCCCATGAGAAGGAAAGGTGCTTCGTTAAGGGCAGGACAAACTGGTACTGGTGAGGAAATACTCATGATGTGTGTAGTATAACAGCATGATGATAAGTACAACATTACTCCTTGATGATATATGTGTAGACCCTAATGTCTACTATTGAACTAACTAAATATATATATATAACTGTCTTCCTAATAGCTGCATATTGACCGTTATATACTCTTGTCACTTGTATCCAATAAATATCATTTTCAAGAGATAACAGTCTGAATGCTTTAGTGTGGTCAGTGTCCACTGTTCTAGTGTGCAACCATCCCTTTCGTTTCAAGGATGAGTTTGTTGTTGATTATTCATACAAGTGGGTTACTTGTGTCAACCTATCAGAGACAAAGTAGACTTTTAAAGTAGGTCAAAAGAGAGATATGATACGATAAGAGGAACTCTAGCACATTGTTATGCTCTATGCCTCAGGCACATGCAATGTAAACATATTGTCATTTGTTCCGTTTCAGTCAACGGCTCTACCTTTGCCGCAGGAAAATCTATGGAGTAAACTTGCACCACTGGTTGTAAAACTGGTGCAGATAGGCCTTTTATATTATACATTGAAAGAATGGATATTGAATGTGTGTAAAGCAGAGAAAATACCTACAGCATTTAAAACACACAAAACATCGATGACTTGACAAAAAACTTTATACTGACAATGTGCTGTATTGACAGAGGATGTAAATGTTCTCAATGCCTGTGCATACAAATGTAATACATATGCAAGACTGATTTGGATGTGTTTGCTTGTCCAGTGCGGAGAACTACCTGTATTTGAGGGTTGGAATGGGGCTTGGGGTGCGGAGGGGAAACCACCTGAAGTTGCAGAAGTGCTCCCAAATGCATCAAAATTTGCAAAGTCGGCATTTGCGTTGGCATTTTGTGCTGCTGGAGGTGGTGTCGGGATGAGGTTCAGACAAGAGCAACAAAAGACAATGAGAGGAAAACAATGGATGAGACAAGAGAATGAATACATAAAAATGACATGACATGGATGACAGATTGCTAAAGGAAATACGATGGATTAGGTGCTTAATGTGAGACATGTAATCATGGAGTGGTTTAACTTAACAATAATATGCATCACAGCTTTAAACACAGGCAGGATGGTCCGACATTCATCCTCTCCCATTTGATGCTGCCTGGACTCCTTGTTGAGCACACGCAATATACGCAAATCACTCGTCTGTGCTAATGTTTGCAATGTGGAGATGTGTGCATGCCACTTAGCTACATTAAGTTGATGGCTCTTTGAGGGGGTAATGACATTTTTCTCCATGGAAAGAAAACACTAACAGCCCTATGTTAAAGACATTAGTAACCATGGAGATGTGTCTGTCCATAGCACCTCTGATGTGCTTCCTTATACCATGGCCACGGAAGATTCTAGAGTCTGAGTGGCTGGAAGTATGGATAAACTTTCAGTAACCAGATTGTATGCGAGGGCAATGAAGACAGAGTTTATTTGCGATTCTAAATTGATGCGCCAATATATAACTGTACGTAGAGACCGCCACAGCTCAGCTTCAGTTTGAGGTATTACTGTACAAGAACCTATGAAGGGAAATAGGCTTCTCATTTACAACCATTTCAATGTAATTTTAAATGTGCATCATATTTGCATAGAAATCTGAGAGAAAAGAAGACAGTGAAATTGGTATTCCAATGTACAAGCTCCATTTCTCACAGGTAGGGAATGAGAGAGACCGTGAGGGTGCAGTGAGTGGGTGTGTTAGTGACAGTGAAAGGGAAAAGACAGAGCACTCTACCGTTATCTCCACAGACAGATTCAATAATGTCATGTAGCAGATCGCGTCACTGCTCTCTGTTCTTGAGATTGATAGCAATCAATTAAATTCATCTTTCCCACTTTGCCAGGACTGTAAAACTCTTGGTTGAGACTGATAAACCACTTCGTACCACACCAAAGGTTGCCTAAACAAGTTCTTGGGAACTATTTTGTGGCCATGGTATAGCAGGAAAATATCTACCAAATATGTACATTCCACTAACAAAAAGTTAGGGGGGGGGGGTATAACACAGCATCATTTAGGATGTGACCGTCTCTTTAAGCACCTGAGATATTTTAAATGGCTGCAACAGTAATGGTAGAGGTTTAGCAGTCACATTATCTGCTAATGTTCTCCAAATGCCTACGAACAAATAAACATTTTATTATGATTCAGATCAAATTGATTGATTTTGCGGGATCGCCCTTTCGGTTTTGGTCCTTGTAGACCCTGTTTCAATGCTTCATTGCCTTCTGATTGACATATAATGACTCTTTGTTTTGTGGTACAGTCAAGCAGTTGGTCTGTTCCTTACTTGTGTGGCTGTTGAAATGTGCAAAGTTAGCAAAACTGGAGCTGGCTCCTGCGTTCATGTTAGGCGGGGCAGCGAAGATGTCTCCACCCAAGTCACTGAGGAGGTCAAACTTCTTTTCATGGAACTGCTGCTGATGGATTTGTCCACGGCTCACCACTGGAGACTGGTGGAGACAAGAGACAGGTTTGAGATGAGAGTGCAGGTATGTGTTGGTGAGAATGCTAATGAACAGCGGTTACCTGAAAACTAAACAAGACAAGACAGAGGACTTTTGAAAAGGAGACCAACAGGTAATATGTGTCTGGCGGTCTATAGTAAGCATTTATAAGAAAAGCTGCAATCTATCACTGGTTTGGACATTGGTTTGTAGAGAATCCCACTGCGCGATTCATACCTAAATGTGCACTAACTGACAGATTATAAAATATTCTAGATTTAACGTCTGGCATAAACCCTTACTAGGGATTAAGAAAACCCAATGTCAGTTTGATACCAAACGTCTTATGTTCCCTCGACAGTACCATGGATAAAGATTTGATACTTCCAGGATTGGTGAGGAGAGCATAATAAAACTGCTAGTGTTGTAGTCTCACACTAAAATGCAAATGGTAGAAGAGGAGGAAGGAAGAGTAGCTGACAGAGTAATAATAACAACATGAGGAAGCATGCATTGTGCTCATGGGTTTAGAAGGCTACCATCATTATTTTTTCAGTGTGTCAAAATATGACACAAATATAATAAATATAATCACACTAATGATCTGTCACCATGTTTAAATTACTATTTACACAATGATAACATGGAATGGTATACGTGTGTGCAGTATAAAATATGATGGAGGGTCAATTGAACCAATACAGAAAACACAATTCCGCGAATCACTGCATCTCAGCTTCTTTCTTGTTGCAAGTATCAAAGACAAGGGATGTATTTATTCAGCAGACAATTCAGTCACTGTGCACTTTCCGAGTGTGAGGCAGTAATTTAGCCGTCTGCTGAGTTCACTACCCAAAGTGGGAACATCTAAACATTGAGCTACCAACCAACATTGGTGTGAAGCAATAAAACAAAGTGGAACCGATTTTTCTTGTTATAGCATTTAAGCTATGAACGGAAATTTTGTGCTGAGATAGAGCTTGTTATATATCTTGCAAATTATATATTGCTGATGTTTTAGTTTTCTTCTACGGCTCGCATAAAACGTTCAACAAGCACATTCTAATTTAGTACCTTTAAATATTTCCAAAGTAATATGTTGAACCCTAGTAGCCCTTGCAGGATGAGCAAAAATGTCTAGGGGATAATTACAGATTCAGCGCGTGTGCATGTGTGTGTGTGTGCACACAACATAAATCTCACCTGATTTGGTGGGGTGTTCTTGTTGAGGTGTAGGGAGGGGGCAGACTCCCCAAGCAGGGACTTGAGTGGTCTAACCTCCGGGGTGCTGCTGGTGCTGCTGTTTGACGAGCCAGAGATGGAAGCATGGACTGATGCCACTACTTTGGCTTGTTCAGCAGATACGTACCTGGAAAACATTTATCATGACATCAAACCTTACATGAAATACACCATCAAAATAGTAAGATAAGATTTCATTTCTCATTACATATAATTTTGCTTAATGAGATAATATTCAGGATAAACTGACATAATCATAAGTTTTCAAAATAATGCCACATAATTCCCATTTTAATAAGTCGTTATGCAAATTCAAACAGGAAAAGTTTTTTTGAGTGCAAACGCGATTCATATCCTGAGGAGGAGGCATGAGTCCTTGAAACTAACAGTTATCACATGGTGCAGAAAAATGACTAGTGTGTGTATTTGTGTGTTTTTGTGTGAGAGAAGAGAGGCCTTTGTGAGTGAGAATGCCTGTCTGCAGTCAATGGAGACATGTTGAGACATGCACTGCTCATTGCTCTCGTTTTAGACAGAACTAAGAGGCAAACCACTAAGATGAAAAAGCACTGCTACCTTAACTAATAGGTGGATTAACCTAATGATTAACTATATGGTACATAGCCTGAACGATTACCTGAATACCCAGAAAAAGAACATCTTCTGCGATACGTCTCAGTCTTTTGTGGAAACAGTGAAACTGCATAAACCAATAGTCTAACTAAATCAATATTGACTGTTAATGACCAACTATAACTTGACAGGCACTTGTCGGTTCAGTCTTTCATTACTTCTATTTGTTTAAAATAACTGCTCTGGTTAGCTATGGCACTTGACAGTTACTACACCACTTGGAACTATGCTAAACCTCATCTGAATCAAATTAAACCTATAACTTCATGGAGCAACTACATCTTGTACATACACCAGCTCGACTGTGTTGACCTACATTGGGTGCATTTAAAGAAGGGTATCTGGTGGCTTGCTTGAGGGAAACTGCTCTGAGCTGCTTGAGAGACATTCCAAGGCTCGGAGAAGACAAACACAAAGAAAACCTACATGTCTCCACAGTGCACATTGTTGGGGGATTCTATGTGTCTCTTCATTGCCATCTTGTAAAACAGACACTTACCATCGCTTCTTCTCGTATTTGTCTTGAAGGAACTCCTTGACTTTCGGTGGTTCTCTGAAGTCTGGTACTGAGGAGATTCTGTCATCAAAAAGGCCGAGCCAGATTTGTTTACATACCTGGAACACACAGAGCAACAGAACATGTGACTGTGTAGGTCTATGTGCAGACCGATTTATCTCTCGGATTACTTTAACATATTAAACTTTTTCACAGATATATCCTTCTTTTCAATTTTATGTATCTTTTTGATTAGTAACTTACTTATTTACTTTCTGTGAACAGTTTTTACTTTAATATATTACTTTTTCTTTGGCTTTACTTACTAACTTCTTGTATTTATCTTTATCTTATCCTGATCTCCCTTAGTATGTTATTATTTTATCATTTTCACTTTCTTAAATTGCCTTTATTCTGCCAAGCACGTTGTGTTGCATGCTTAGTACGAAAAGTCATACACAAATAAAATGTGAATGATTGATTGATTTAGTGTTTTGCCATATTTTAAATGGTGCCTGACTTTCATGTTACACTGGCTCAGTGTAAACAAATCTGTCTCACCTTGGCCTTAGGTTTTGGATAGCATTCCTTAAGTATTTGCCTAATCCAGTAAAGAGAGCTTTACATGTTTCATGCACGTGTGCACTCAGTATAGGGTGACGCTTGGTAGATGAATTGATTGTGCTGCAAGAGCCAGCATGACTCTTTTATTGTTCATATGCTTCTGCTGCTGATTATTCTCAGATGGCTTTGGTTCACATTAACATACTCACAGGCTACTTTCAAGCTCACTGTTACTAGATGTTATGCTCACTAGAATTGAGTGTCCTCAGTCGAGACTCGAGAGAAAACAGTAGTATTTGTTATGGATATTTTCTGGAAGCTGGTGAAAGGAGAACTCAGGCAGCAGCTGATGTCTTATGCAGAATATTTAAATGTAGACTTGATGCATCAAGGAGACCAGAAGGTTAAACGATATACAAAAACGCTAACAGAGTAACATGAGCAATTTTCAGCACCAATTCTGAAGATGTCTCCCAAAGCATCCCCATATATCTCCCTCTACTCGCGTCAAGCTTTTCAATCGCACATCCATGAATGGCTAGAATTGCTGTCACTCTCTATGTTACATGTAGGTGTTCACATCCTATTGGATAGTTAAGGCTAAAGTATGCCTACCTAAATCACATTTTGGCCTTACATCTTGCCACTGGTGAAATATGCAAAAGAGTGCAAGTTGGTGCCTCTGTCTGGCGCATCTGGGTTAGATATGAAAGTCCCTAAGTGTAGACACTACAATTTACTGTTGGTTGGCCCTTTATCTACAACCTGACCTTGGGTACTGTTTGGAGAGAGAAGGGAGTATGTGTGGAATTAGACAAGCACTATTCTCAAAAATTCCTCAACAGTCAAGCAACCTTGAGGATGTATTCATCAGCTCCAACCTTGAGTCTCCTGCATGTCTGCCTGCACTGCCACTTTGCTACAGCTTTTAATAGACTGTGCTTCCCAGGTGGCATTGCTCTATTTCATACCTCCTTAACCAGAAATGGCTTTTGAATGATGATGCACTGTGCAACAAATACATGCTCCTACTCTGTGTGGTTTTGATGGATAAGTGAGAGCTATATAATTTAAAAGACAGGGAGGTACTTTTCTAGACAAGTTTCAATACAGTTCATAAAATACCTGTGTCAAGGTGTAATTGGGTCACTGTACCCGCAGACTCACGACTCCACTGAATCTCCACATTCAATAGACACAGAAATATGTAATCATCCCAGTGATGTTTTCTATCTGGCCACAAAACTAAATGGGCTTTCAGGGCTGATTTGTTTTACACCAACTCTTGAGCGCTGGGACTAGTTCAGCGTTCTTCACTAGCCGGGCTTTTGTGTTTTGTGTTTTGTGATGGGCAGTGCAATTAATAAACAGCCTTGAATTAAATGCTAACACAAGATACTGAACCCAAATTTCCCCTGATGGCTGTGCAGACATCGTATGGGTGATGAATGATACAAAAGATGCTGCACATAAATGCACTAGATTAGATTTTATTGTCTGAATCTCTTCTGAAATTTGTCTTGCATCCCAAGACGTCCATATAATTACACAAGAGAACAAAAAAGTTTTCTACGAACCTTACACACAAACAGATAACATTGCGTCGGACATTTAAAAACAACTGGCTGTACGAATGGGTGAATGGCAAACTGTACAGTTAAGCGCACTCTACTGTAAATCTGTATGTCCAGATATAAAGGAAGTAGGATTTTCATATAGTTCAAAAAGAAAATGTAAATGTATGATAAAACATTGAAGATAAAATGGAAGGCTAAAGTTGACAGTCTGTAAAGAACACCTGTCAAAGCAGAAGGGAAGTTGACCCCAAACTTAATTAACAACTGTGACAGGGCAGAAAGTTGTTACCTCATTCCCATGTTTCTGTAGGAACTCGATTTCCTGTTGCGTGAAGGTTGTCATGGAGATGGACTTGACTCTGTGGGGTGGATTCAGTCCTCGTCTGTAGGTGAAGACATGAAAACAGGGGTCATTTAATCTGAAGACACTCTACATAAAACCTCATCTAGACATAGACATAGAATTAAATGGTCCCCTCTCAGGATGGGGCCATTTAATTAGCAACAATCTGACTTGCTGGGGAGAGTTGCTGGTGAGGGAAGACAGCATCGCAGAAGGAAATGAAAGAGACAAATAGTGACAGAGAGAAATGTTGGTGAAAAAATTGAGCAGAACAAAGGAATTGGGTGAAACCTTCTCCTAACTGCCAATGATAGAACTGAAGTTGTCAGCGCAGTAAAAGACAGAGCGATCTCCCTTAATATAGAAACTTCCATTATGGAGTAACACCCATTAGCTCACAGAAGCTCTGCTCATTTTCCTGAGCAGGTCACAGCTCATGCCGCAGCAGCTCAAATTAAAAATACCTCCCAGCTGTAGTAGTTGAAAAGAGCCATCATTAGGCTGTTATATTAAGCTCCAGGCCTAAGTATTTTTCCTGGACCTACCAGCAAAGTGAAAACTAATGTTGTCCTGGCTTCAAGGTCGCCACCTATTGCCTCCTAGGGTGACCAATCAGCATTTAGAATGCAAGCACGCTGCTTTAACAGCTACCTGAGTGTAACGGCTGAGCACTGCAGCCAATCGAATGATAAAAAGACGACTTATTGCCATACAGTTTAAAACAAGAATGATATTTGGTATTCTGGATGTTTACTTTATTAACTCTTATTTCTTTTGGTCATTGTGGGTATGTTTATCTGACAGTGGCATGTGACAGTAACAGTGATATCAAACTCTACACTGGTGGAAAATTTTAACAGGAAGAGGTCATGGCGAGGAGGAAGAAACTGTCCACTCTGTACCAGAAACCTGATTTGTTGTACACATGTGAAAATGCGGTATGTATGTTACGGCATTATACAGCAGTTCCTTGGATTTACATAAAATAATGTGATATTTGGTTTTACTACTTACATTATCGAAGATTCCGATTTTTGAACAAGATTATGTATGGAACGTCATATACATGGCACCAATCAAAAGTTACATTTTTCATTATTAAACAAGCACTTTCATTTTTGAATGGAGATTATTCTTTCATCCACATACAAAAAGGGAGGTCAAACTCTTGAATTAAATCACAACATAAAATGTATTACATTTAAGTGGACCACGAAAATTAACACTAGTGCACAGCAGCTAGATAATAGAGTCCAACAGTAGCCTTAGGGTAAAAGGCTACTGGTCTCTACGTGTAAATTGGTCACACAGCACACCAGCCACTTCCACAAGTAAATTTTCAACCTGTGGAAAAACACTATAGGGCTGTAAAATGGTAATTTGAAGTAGGCAGCCGCCATCCCAACTGAGCAGTACATCAGTGACTGAGAGTATTGTTCTTTGAATAAGGAAACCATTAATGAAATGGAAAGCTCTCATTCAATATAGATGACAGACAGACTTGGACAATAGTGGATGTGCGAACGTCTCACATACTATCAGGAAATGTTCATGAGAATCTGACCAACAAGCAGAGTGGATAACTAAATGAAATTAATTCATTCTTATTTTTATCCACAGTATTGAATTGTACCGAGGAGCATTTGAGGAGCACTCATAGTCCAATGAAACATTCCATCTCAATAACTGTTCTCTTGTGGAAAAAGGACAGCCAGCTGGAAATCAAGAAATCCACTATTTCTCCAAACTTTTCTCTTTTAGAAAACTTTTTAAAAAAGCTATTCAACTTTTTTAGCCAAGATGTCTGAGCAGCAGCTGCTCTTTCCCTACTCTTAAATGCCTGTTTTTCTCACACACCCTGTTACGTCTCACTTGCATTTTCCTGAGGCTTGAGTGGGCTTTGGTCCTGAATTTGTTAAAAGGTAACACATTTCCTCAAAAACTAAATGTGTTCTCATTAGGATTTCTGAGGCCTCAAACTGATAGCTGGATGCAGTCAAAGTCAAACTACCAATCTTATTTTCAGAAATCAGAACTACTTCACTGATCCCCGAAAGATAACTGGTCCACAGTACAGTTGCTCCATTGTGTTATCTGAATGGTTATTCTGGTCTCGGCCTTTACAGAGACCACCAATGAAACTATTTAAAACATAAATCAGTCTTACTTAAAATGTTACTCGTCTACAAACAGACAGAACACAGAACTTACAAAGATTCATTTAATGGGAATACTAACTGGGGTTAGGTACTTACTCTGCCTAGCATAACTTATCATTTGGGGATATGTTACATTATTTGAGTCTACAGTATTTGGTGGACAAATTATGTAAACACAAATAAACTAAATGCTGTATTAACAAAGATAAAGTTGAATTTATAAAGAAATATTTGCTTACAGCTGATACCATTCAATATTTAGTTGCTCATTTTTGTAAGGGGGTCATTGCAGTTCTCCGGGGAATTAGATCGACAGTGTCACAATTACAAACACAATGTTATACACATAGGAGGAGCCTAAACGGAAATACTAGCCAACACTGCTAAATTATTCACAGCGGTCACCCCTTACACAAACCTGTTCTTATCTCTCCACCCATTCTTTACACATCCACTCATCAGCCGACTGTACAAACTCTACTTTTAATAATTAGCTCCGACAGGAGCATAGATACCTGGATGTTAACATTCAGGTATCTATGTCAATTAACACCCAAAGATCATGTGTCTACTGAAAAAACTGTCTATACGTCTCCACCTTAATATGGAGTTGCTCCATGGGATCTACTGGGGCTATTTCTGGGGTAATGACTTTATGATGTTGTGGCCACGGTTATGTCATGGTGGTGTCAGTTTGAGAGGACAGATGAGGTCAAAGAAATTACACAAACCAAAAGAAACCCTCTTAATGAAACTCGTTTCAACTGACCCTGAAATGGAATTTGAAGTGGTTTCATTGCCAAATCAATCTAGACAAATAAAATAGCAGTTTAAGTTACTATTAATTAACTCAAAACCCAAGAGGCAAACTCATGTCACAGTAGGATAAAACCTTTACCTAAAATCAGAAGACAAATGTGCGAGTAAGTCTGAGTGTATTAGTGGTTTAATGTGTTGTTCTGTGCCCTGAGGAAGGCAGATCAGATCCTAGTCTCATAAAGATGAAACTAGGTCAGACATGGTGAAAGTCCCATGGCCCCTAAGGCCTAAAATATGATGGTAGTATCTCTAACCAGTTGTCCAATTACTGTAGACAGCTACTGTTGTTTACTCTACTGTGCATCAAATACACAATGTCTTCCTGTCTAGTTTAGTTCAAAGTCTTTCTCAACTCATCCACAAACTTGCAAAAGAAGGAGCCATGATATATTCTAGCTCCTTTTATATCCAGTGACTGTGACACACAATATAACTGTCCGGCCATTCACATTTTCTAGATTCCAGTCTGGTAATGAGCCTAGCAACACAATGTTATTGCCCTACAGACCCACACTTATTTCGGCTGGACAAAGTAGATATACAGAGTGATAGTATTCAGCAGTAGTCAGGCTGTGTGGTTATTGAAGTTGTCAGCTTGAGGTCACTGTAAGTCAGACGTTACAAACAGAAGGGCGACGCCGACACCCAGGAGCCGGGGTGTGATATTTTTTTAATGGTCTATTTTATGATCAACTTTCAAATGTTCCGTATTTATCATTGGATACAAGTTATAAACTCGGCCTACACTCTTCCTTTGGCAGCCAGTTAATATCCAAATTTATTGCAAAATTTACATCCATTCTCAAGGACTCACACTGGTTTTGGGGGGAACCACAGTAATCTCATGCCGCTGTTTTTTTGCGTCTTTTTTGGAGGTTGGTGACAAGTGATATCTGTCCATCTTAACTCTGTCTGTGTGTCTGTGTGTCTGTGTGTCTGTGTGTCTGTGTGTGTGTGTGTGTGTGTGTGGGGACAGGTAGTCGAGGAAAGGAGATCTGCAGGTGAGGTTCTCTGTGCGATTGCAGTTTTTCCCAGATAGTAGCAATGTGCAAATGTGCATGGTGTGATAACTTCTCATTTTCATACATATTGCATACTGGCAAAGTGGTATACAGCTTCTCCCCAAGTATCAATATTTTTGGGGAGTATTTTATTATTATTTGGTATAAATAAATTTAAATTACTTCTTACGTAAAAAATATTGAACGCAAGAGATTAGCAATTTAATCAAACCATTGCTTAACTTAGCTAAGTCAACTTCTATATCCTGTCTACTAGATAGCATAGTGCATCAAAGAATATATTCACATATTGCACAATAAAATAATTATGACCTACTCACTAGTGTATATCAGACCAGATAAGCTCCAGGGCGAGAGAAACTGGCAATGACAAACCTCAAACGAAAAGAGAGGCTACATACCAGGTTTCACATTGCTGCTCTTAGTTACTACAAAAAAGATATTTTACACCTTTTCTATTCATAATTTTTCATGGTTCACTATCTAGTCAGCATTTACACCTAGTAACAGCATCCGCAATTTGCCACCCATAAAATGTTAAACTGACGACACCCTTTTAAGACGTCAAATACACAGATCAAGTCATGTCTGCTAACTTGCCATTGATTATTATTGCTGTGAGCATTTGGTGTCAGTCATGATCTCTGCCATGGCCTTCAGCCTCTGTTGCCGCCCTGCTTACTCAGGAGCAGATAGGCCAAGTGGGGTTACTTCCTGCCATGGGCAGTTCTCCAGAAAACAGACATTGTAAGTGGTATACCTCCTGGGAAGGTCTCCACCTTCATAAGGAATGTGTTTACATAGCAGATTCCAACTCCACCCTTTCAGCGACCATATAGGGTCAAAAGTGTGTTCTGAGGATATGTTTGTGACATGATTGTGCCCCTGCTTGTCACCCACAAACAATGTTACTGCACCAAATGCAAATTCTATAAATAAATAAAAATACTTGTAAGTTTCTAAAGACATTGTTTGAATCACTAATAAATAATGTCATGACATATGAAATGTTAACAAGGATGGATATCAGTGTTAAGGGGCTTTCGTTGTAAATTACAAAATTAAATCAACACTGCCTTGTTCCTAAAACAGTCAGAAGTATTCATCATGTCTGAGCATGAATCTTCACCTGAGCTCTCTCACAGTGCCGTCATCTATGCTTCTCGAGAAATGAAAGGAAAGTGAGCGGCAGGCAATGAACTCTCTGCCACTTCCTGTTGCACATATTAAAACAAAAAAAAAAATCACATGCTGCTGATGTAGCAGCACAGCAATGACATACCACTTCCTGAGCCTACAAACTAAGGCTTCCTGCATGCATCTCACAGACACCAATCCTGTCCAGCCCACACTCTTCTGCTCGGAATATTGTTTTACTAACAACCCCCTGCCCCAAACACGATTTGTCTAAATAAAAAAAGTGTGTGAGATCTACGGAAGACGAGAACAGAGGAGGAATCGTGATCTTGAGCTATAAAAGAAGTCAATTAACTCACATTACAGAATTCAACACCACAGGGTGAGCAGATGGGAAATTCACAGTGGACCCCCTACAGACCCACTGGTGAAGTGAAATGGAGGGCAAGCTCTGCCCATCAGCAAGCACCCAACTAATCTCGTTCTTTTCTGCTCTATAGTAAGAAACCTTCAAAGATGAAAGAGCTACAACTGTTTGCACAGATTAGGTCTCAAGCCCAAGTCAAACAAGGTCTGGAAGTTGGGTAAAGTCTGAGGGAAAGGGGGTTTTCATATGTGTCAAAGCAGACATTGTTTCTCTGTCGACTTATGAGCCTAAAGTCATCTATAGGGAATTGCTGACTGAAAACAACACTTTCCTTTTCCTGTGCAAAATCATTAGAATTAGAATTTCTCAAACGGAGAATGGCAGGGTGATTTCCATAAAGCATTAAGAAACACCAGTGCAGGCTACTGGCAGGATGACCAGGACAGGATGGGCAGATGACCAGCTTATCAAGTTACCTGCTAATAGCCAACCACCACTTGAGGGTTTTCAATTACAAAGGCTTGTGATAAGCAAAGATATTTGTATATGTTTGTACAAACAAGATAAACAATTTTTATTTTATTCTAAGTTATTTTTAAAACACCACACCTAGGGCTGCTCAATTAATCGAAATATAATCGTGATTACGATTATTGGATCAAACGATCTCCAAACTACTATAATCGAGTTGAAACGATTATTTTGCATTTTATATATTGAGAGGAAATTTCAAAGTTCTCAGTTACAAAGTGTTTTTATGGAGAGTGTAAGGGTTGCCATCATTAAGGGTTTGAATAACCAGGCACCGATATCCTGCATGGTTTCACGGAGAAATAAGACACGCAGCCGTAATAGGTGTTTACCGGAACCGGAAGTGACTGGTACTTCCGGTTAGTCATTTAAAAAAAATAAGGGCACAAATTAATAATCGTTTGAATAATCGTGATTTCGTTTTTGTCCAAAATAATCGTGATTATGATTTTTTCCATAATCGAGCAGCCCTAACCACACCAATGATGCCATGTCTGTAACCGTGATCTAGGAATACAAGCAAATGCATTAAAGGTCATTTTCTCAAAACTGATGAACAAACAGTTGAGACAATATGTCAAAGCAGAATAATTCTAAAATGTATTTAGGGGGAAAGTAGTTATGCAATATGGATAATATAACGCAAGCATTTCCTCCATGTCAGTCGGTCAGGGAAGAATTTGATCTGAAATTTATTTTAGATGTGTATAATGTCATTTATGTATTACAACAGGCTGGATATCTCTACATTTGGGCTAAACTCACATATATCCACAGTGACCTTTTTTAAAGTGCCACATTTGACGGCTGAAATTGAGGCAGTATACTTATTAAGAACAAACGGAATGCTTCACTAATCCCAAATCCCAAGCTACAGATGCTTGGTTACACAACTGCAGAGCAAAGATTTAAGTCAGGCAAACCCGATCTAAAGTCAAACCCCAAGCTACACTGGAAACATCAATGAAGTGGGTAGGTTTTCGGTTTGAGTCGCTGTGGGAGGTAAACTACCAATATGAGAGAATCTGTAGAGAAAAGAGAGAAAGTCATTCTGGTATTCTTTTAAGTGCAACACTTACAGGAGATGACTGGGCTAAATGCAACTGATGATGGCATGAAAACAGATAATGCTTTCATCAGTCCAATCTCACAATGATGCGGCGTTCACAAGACTAAGAACCATCTTGTAATATTTTGCAAAAAAAAGATTGTTATTGAAACCAAATAGATTTCTTAAGGTTCTATTAGATCTAATAACTTATATATTAAACAGAATATAATATTAAACACAACCAGGGGCAGATCTAGGGGCCGGGCCAGTTTGAAATTTGATCTGGCCAATGAAGTGCCTCTGACCTGTCAATTAACATACAAAAGTCACTTACTAACAATAAATATGAAGAATGTTTATTTTTCTTATTTGAAGTGTTCTTATTTTTAAGAGGACATCAGCTTTATGTGTTGGCTGATGGATCTGATCGATTCCAGAAAAGGTCTGGAGGAAGACTAAACAAATTGAAGCCATGTCTCGTTAAATGAGAGAATAAATGATTTAGAAGGAGGGCTGGGCGCTTCAACGATATAAATAGTTATTAAAGTATAATTTTCATCAAAAGCCACATAACTAAGGGACAATATGAATTGATTCATTGTGCAGGCCCAGTGAAGAAGTGCTTCACATAATGGATCTACATCAAGTTAGTAAAATGTTTTGCAGTTTATCAAGTGTTTGTCCTTCTCTGCACAAATTGAACATTCATCTGTAAAGATATATATTTAGATATATATATTTTATTTTCTATATTAAATTTTTGATATTCTATTTTATTCTTTTTTTATCCTATTTTATACTATTTCTATTTTTATTTTTTTTTGGGTTGAAATTACTGAGCATTGCTTAAAGAGAGCCTGTGACCCAAGTATTTCATTGACAGTGACTGCTTCATGTTATCTCTGTTCATTTGACAATAAAAAATCTTGAATCTCTGTTCAAGACAGTTTAAAAGCACAATCTTCAGTCAGGAGCAGGACTCCACCTTGACACGTTGTCATTCATCTTGATAAGAATCCATCTCGACTGGTATGGTATTTTAGATATCTGGTCACATGTGGCAGCCAGCCCTATTAACCAGAACCAGTTGTCAGTTAACCAGGTTACTACTTGTTACTTGCAAACGTTACCAGCAGCTACTGGTGTCCCCCCTGGTTAGCATGAGAAGCTGGAGTCAGCTAGCACCCCGGCTGCTTTGCTAGCATGCCGGGGACCAGAGCCCTGGCACTGGGGCGCACCCCGCCCAACACCACAGCCCCAGTGAGACAATGTCACGGCGGCTCCGCTCCCACTGACACTGGGAACCAGCGTCTCCCCGTGTAGCTTGCGCCGCTCGGGCTAACTGGTTCCCATCGTCCCCCTGCGTGGCCGCTGCATCGTTTAAACCCCTGTGTGCGCCATGTCTGAGCTGAGGTCACCCGGCGGCTCGGTACTCACAGGATGCCGGAGCAGGAGGTGCACACGAAGGAGCCCACCGTCATGTTGGCGTAGGTCGGGCCGCGCTGGTCGCAGTCGAAGCACTTCCTGTTGGGGGGCAAGCTCGTCATCTCCCGCAGCATCTTCAGGTGTTTCTCCTCCTGCTTTCTCTTCGCGCTCGCCGCCATGGTGAGGACTCTACAAGCAGGACACGGTTGAATGGAAGCCGAGGGGAGACAGCGGGGGAGCTCCGACTACCACAGAGGGCCGAGCTGGCTGCCGGGGGCCGGGTGGGGCTGCTGCCGGTGGCCGGGTCGGGTTGCTGCAGACTGGGGGACCGGGGGTCGGGCGAGTCGCTCCGTGCTAGCGGCGGCCTCGAGTCTCCTCGAACAAGGAGGCGTTGGATGATCAACGGCCGCTAACGGAACTAGATGGTTACCGCCCCCTACTTCCGCCTTCGTTTCAAATCCCGTTATGCAGACTTCGCCGCTTCTTTTTGGGCGAGAGCCAGAAATGATATTTTGCATTAAATACCCCCCGCCCCCGGATGTTTACAGCAAACACACTATAATATTAATATGTTGTGTTAACCATGCATTACAACAATTATTATTACAGTTTAGTGGCCGAAAATTACGTGGGTCAAATTCCGTAAATGTATTTCATCCTGGGCATTTTAATAGATGCCGACAGCGGATTTTTATCTATATTCATGCAATTGCTCATTTCGTACGTTAGTTGAACTGTAATGATCGATTACTGCAGTATATGGAAAACGTGTCTGTGAACAGAGACCGCGTGAGGCTTTCTGTACGTGGAGTCGTGTGTAAAAGAGAAGAAAGGGGCGTGAACCATCTTTTCCAAAAAGAGGAATCCTCTTTGGTTGTTCTGACAGTCCACCACTCGTCTTTAGCTCACCAGCGCCACCGTGCGGATTGTCACTGTCATTGGGATGGGTGGGGTGCTCTGGGGTTTAGTGTGAAGTAGCATTTTAATTTAGTAATATCTCAAATGTAACAAGTTTCAAGGTAAGTGGAAATTTAAACAGATGACTTCTGCTTAGAACACATGTAGATATATTCAGTATGTTCACACATTCACTTCCCTGTAAGAGCAGAACTATGATTTGAAAAAAACATAACACAATTTATAATAATGTATAGAAACATAATTATAATCCAAACACATACAATTGGTTTTGATTTTTTTTGATTTTTTTTTATTGAGCAACATATTATAACAGAATACCAAATAAACCCATGGCAATTGTATTATTTACAAGGGCAAGCAGATATCAGGACTTTATGTGATGGACAGCTGAACCAATAGATTACTAACCAGGGCGGTGGAGTAAAGTTTTGATTATGTTGTACAATGTATTCAAGAATGCTCTGATTACTGTGCAGTTCATTTGGATCATACAGCATAGTCACACCTTTTTGGACATTTGTTTTTCTGTCTGGAGAAACTGACATTTAAATATCCAACAGAATCATTGCGGTGTACCGTTGGACTGATGTTCACCAAGTTACATGCCAACCTAGTTTCCTTTGTTTCTTCCTCAGAATCCACAAAAGGTTTGGATTCCTCAACAAGACGTACTGCATCTCAAATGATTTCTGAAGTAGATTCAAGCCACCCTCTTCTGCTTGACTTTATCCTTTTAAATGATTTCCCGAAACAGTTGTTACTTTATCAATTGCTGCTGACTGACTCAATTAACGGCTGCTGATGCTGCTGCTGCGGCGAGAAGTCGAAGGGTCTGCGGTTCTCGCTGTAGCCGTAGAGTTTTCGGAGGGCCACTCGAGCTGCTTCCTCTTCTGCTGCTACAAGCGTCTCTCCTGGACCCTGAGCCAGAAGCTTCTTATCGCTGAAATACACAGGTGAGCAGAAACAAACAAAATCAGCAACATCAACAGATAATAAACCTCAAAAGCGCAACTTGTAATGCAAGTTGATTTTTAAAACACGGCAGCGCTAACTACCAACATGTTCTATTTAAAAACTGTATTTCCTGATATACTTTGGGTAACGGCCTCTACAGCAGCATACATACCTGTACAAGCCGACAAAGTACAGTGGCAGGACAGTGCTGGCTCCAGCAGACCTGATGAGGCGAGGCTCTGGCAAAGCTACATTCCTCTTTGTAAGCTCCTCCACCAATAGTCCCATCGGGTCAACCACCTTCCACATATCAAACAGGTCCTTTCCTATCAGCTGAGTCACCATGAAATCCTACAGAGTGGACAGAAAGTAAAAGGTGAGCGAGTTCAAGAAGACAAATCTTTTCACGGTGGAGTGTTTCTGATCCTGTACACCAAGCTTCTTACTCTGAGGAAGAATCCTGCTCGCTCGGCCCCACTGCTCTCCTGTAAGGCACCGATCACGGCCATGAACGTCGAATGGAGCACGTCATCGGGAACAGGGAATTCTGCGCTCATGGTTAACTCTTCAATGCCGAGATTTCTAGCGACATAGGTCACAACCGTTGAACTGGTGAGGTGCCCGACGATGCTCTCCACCCCCTCGCATGGCAGGCTCGGGAAGCTGGCCCTGCACCAGTCTGTCAGAAGGCTCTGGGTGAAGCTCACCCCCTTTGCACTCAGCTGAAAGTTGTCTTTCAGAACCAAAGCAATGGTCTCTGAGTCCACACCCAACCCCTGTCTCCTCTGTTGCTCTGCCTGCAAGTAACATGGGTTGACGAATGCCGTCTTCAGTAGCTCCTGGGAGAAGTTCTCATGGAGGCGGGTGCTGAAAGCCTGAACCTCGGCATGGTAGTCCCACAGAGGCTGCTGGGAGCTGAAAGAAAATCAGACATGGAGTAAATGGTCTCTTTCTGCATAAAGTGTCTTAACTGGATATAACATACTTTTGAAAAATGGCCAATATGTAAATATTTAAAACGTTGGTTTAATGTTTCCTATATGACGCCATCATCAAACCCTTACAAAGAAGGTTTGATATTTTACAGTTTAATTTTATGATAAAAACTAAAAAAAAACAAATACAACCCAAAAGAACTTATCTCTTTAGTACATGATTTCGTATTTTTACATTACATTACATTACATTAATACAGTTATATCCTTATGAAATGCTAATATAAGCCAATTCTATCAGCCAATCAATAAGTTGGTTGGGGCGAAACGTAAATATATAAATAAGCAAATAAAGAAACAAAAACAAAATAAGTGTTTCGAGGAATTATCAACTCAAAAATATCAAGACAAATTGCAGGCTAGAAGGGGGACCCGGATTATACAGGCCATTTTTATTAGTCAACAGACTCAATGTTTTATATAAATTTTAAGAAATAAGGAAAACAAACAAATTTATGACTGAAATGTTATCAATGCACTTCAATAAAAAAATGTAGGGATAGATGGGGGACCCAGGTTTTTTCCTCCCCATGAGTGAAGGCGCCATGATTGCTAACTACGCCCCTGGCTTCACTATAAAAGCAGCGGACGTAGTAATAACTGACGTGCTGCTGAACAAGTCTGCAGAGAACAACGTGTGTAATGCAACTATAATGCTGTGCAGATCGATCCTGTAAACAAACACTCCCGGACACATGTCAAATCCACGAATGGCCTTGAAACGCTCTCTGGTGAACCCTCGGGTTCTTGTTACCGTGGCTTCGGCGGCGGCGGCCCCTCCAGCTTCAGCTTCCTCGCCATGAGATACGTGTAGGCCTTCATCCATCGCTTCTTCTCCCGGACCTGTGTCAACGACACGTTTCTGCACACACGCTGACAGTGAGTCCCTAGTGTCAGCGCACCGCGACTCAGAATGAACCCCGACGCCATGTCTGTTCCCTGACGTCGGAGTGCAACGGCTCAAACGGTCCGATGGGCAACGAGGAACAACATCCGGCCTGCCAGAATGTACCGGTCCTAGCGTCACCATGGAAACTGAAATAAACTGTAGCTACACGAGCGGAGGATCGGTGAAGTTTAAAACTGAAATTAATACAAAGTACTGATAACTTCAGTTTCCTCTGAAGAATTTAAAAACAACGACGGGAGATAAAGACTCAGCTCAAACGGAGGGAGGAAATCCGAGAGACAGCAAACTCAAATCGTGGCAGCGGCAGCCACTTCCGGTGGCATTAGAAACTGCCACAAATTTGTAAAGGCAGTTGCCCCAGCTGTTTGTGACTGGTCAGGAAGATCTGGACTAGTTTGTGAACGTTTACTTACTTGTTATTAATCCGGGCCACGGACGGTTGAGACGCTGCGTACAGTTATGGTATCATCCCTTCACATCTGTTTTATTCTTTTCTACTTTTGTGCTCGTGTGTATTGTATTTTAATACAGCCGAATTCACAAATAGGTATTTTCTGTACTTAATATCAAGATATATTGGTTTTCTTCAGAAAAAAATTGTATAATTAAACGTATTAAGCATTTTATGGATCCATGCCATGTTAATTATTTTATTTTTGTCTACTGATCATTTATAAGATGTACAGCCTGTGTCACACTTCAGACACCTCACAGTGACACAGGAAACAAATAACAAGAAATCCAGTCTCCATGGAAAAAGAAGTTGACTAGTCAGCAAATCATATAGATAACCGCTTTGGCAACCCACACTAGGTATCCCTGAAGATTAAAAAGAACAAGGAAAATATGTTATTTTTTTCCTCTTAAGTATTGTGTGTGTCCTATATTGATTAGTGTTTGTGTTTTTTGAATTGCATTTAAAAATTGAGTAATATTACTGTTGGATGCTTGTAGGCTAAATTACATGTCAAAAACTTTTGAGGGACACCATTATTAATTTGCACTGTAACAATGTGCAACATGTGACATGTGAACACTTCACTGCTTTAGCATCTGTACTGGTATTTCCATATGTATATTTATGTAGTCTTGTTTGGTGGAACACAAGGCTTAATTACTGAAACTGGAGCACTGCTTTCTTTTCAATGAGTTACATAAACGACTCAAATTTGCTGTGACTTTAGGCCTACTGCTCTGTCTGAAATGATGATGGTGAGAAGCTGTTATTAATATATCATTAGCCAAATAATGTCCGTGCCTTGTCAACTTCAAAGATTTTTTAATATAGTAGTAGTAGTAATAGTCACTTTAACCCGGTCCTTACTACAATACACTTGCTATCAGTGACACATGTAAAACCTGCTGTTTGTGTATGTTGTTGCAGCTCTGTAGCCATAAGGTGCCATTATTAACATTTACCATCACTGACACAATGTCATTAAAATAGACAATGCTATAATTTAGTACTTTAATTTAGTTACTTTGATCTCCATTTGTACAATAGAGTCAAACATAACAAAATAAAGGCGATCATTTAAACATTTTCATCAAAAGCAAAACATTATATTTGTTTATCAAGTTGTACTTGGAATTACTGGTTAGCCAGGAAAGTATAAATAACAGTTTGATTCAATATCAGTACATTGCACTTTATTTTAACAGGATAAGCCAGACTGGATCAATATTGTAATAAACGCAACAAAACCACGTGTGTAGTAGAAGAGTTGATCCGAAAGCATTTAGCCGAGTAGCATCAAGTTCTGTTGGATGTTAGCATGGCAGGCTAATAATAATTTCACTTTGTCTCCATCAGCTTTGAATGAGATCCTGGAATGAAGACAAAATAACAGACTGGATTTATTCTTTATTTCAACTTTCAGCCTCTTCACTTATTAGATTTTTATAGCTTTATACATATATGAGAGATTTTAATGTATAATCACATGTATAAGAAACACATGTGATGAGATCTGCAGAACAAACCCTCAGAGGGACTCGATCAGGACACTCTCCAATGGAACTGCTAGTTCAGATCAGGAAAATCTAAAAGAACAGAAACCTACGCACTGGCAGATGAATATGCCCGTTCACTAAATATGTAAATACAATGAGGTCAAACATCCCATAACACTGATGCTCTGTAAATCCAACCAGCGTGTAGTTGATCTGTTGGACATGTTGACGCTCTGAGGTCATTGATCATTTCATCAGTAAAGTCTGTTCAGTGATTTCATGGACACACAGTCAGTTTGTGTCACCTTCATCTCACATGTGGAAAAGAAAAGAACAAATAATCAGCTCATTGATGATGATCAGGATCAACAAAGGTTCTAACACATCACACAACCTGATTTCTACTATGATTTAGAAAACAACAGCAACATTAGTTCTTTCAAACACATTCATGTCAGTGTTATTATAGATTTCTGTCTTCACAAAGTGAGAACTAAATATGTGTGATAAAGGAAGGTCAGTGTTTGATTGACAGCTGATCTCTGTGCGGAGCAGAAACATCACCACGACGAACTTTGATCAACAAACATGGAGACAAAAGAAGTTAAAGATTTACAGACAGAATCTTAATCACTGCTTTTAATGACTCAAGTCTATTTGAGTTTACAGAACTCAGCTGTGGATTTATTATAAACCCAAACTCCAGCATAGAGAGGCTGAGTGAATGTGGTCTGGACTCTGTGGAGGAGAGTCATGGTGTCAGAGACTTTGTAGAAGGACAGAACACCTGCACTGTGATCCAGGTACACTCCTACTGTGTACCTACTGGAGGACATATGACCTGACAGTGGAGTGTAGATCCTGTTGTAATAAAAGCTATAACTGTTTCCATTAGAATATAACGACCAAGATTTATCATTGTATCCAAATACACATTCATCTGATTTCACTGCTCTGCTGATATTCTTGTATGTGACTGCTACAAAAACTCCTGCTCCCACCCCCACCTCCACCTCCCAGTAACAACGTCCAGTCAGACTCTCTCTACTCAGGACCTGAGGGTGATAAGTGAATCTGTCTGGGTGATTGGAATAAGACTGTCCATTACCATTCCATGTTACTTTTCTGTTTCCCTCAGATAATACCAGACATATGTTTGCTGTGTTTGGATCCAGTGTGATTTCCTGTGAATATTTTAAGAAGTCAGCTCTGATCTCTGGCTCTGGTTGTGGCAGTAAAACATCCACTTGAGACACAATCTGTAAAATCTCTGTCTCTGTCTCACTCAGAATGTCCTGTAGTCGACCTCTGACCTGTGACACAGCTGCTGTCACGTCCTCAAAGTTCCTCAGAGGACGGATCCTGATGCTGGATGAGTGTGTAGATTCACTGAGTGGTGACAGTGAGGGGTAGTTGTGTAGAAACTGGTTGTGATCCTCTGTGTCTGAGAGCTGCTTCAGTTCATGGTCTTTCCTCTTCAGCTCAGTGATCTCCTGCTCCAGTCTCTCCGTAAGCTCTCTGACTCGTCTCACTTCAGTTTCCTGCTGGGATCTGATCTGCTGCTTCACATTAGAGCTTCTTTTCTTCAGCAGACGGATCAGCTCAGTGAAGATCTGCTCACTGTCCTCCACTGCTTTATCAGCAGAGCCATTGACGGCCTCCTCCTCCTGTTGAAGCAGCTTCACGTCTTTCTCTGTGTCCTGGACTCTCTGCTGGATTGTTTGTCTCCTCCGCCCGAGCTCTCTCTGCCTCTCAGTCCTTTCTGCTGCAGCAGACACTGTGTCGTGGTCTTTATGTTCATCCATAGAGCAGAGATAACAGATACACTGCTGATCAGTGCGGCAGAAAATCTTCATCACCTCGTCGTGACGAGAGCAGATGTTCTCCTGGAGCTTCTCTGAGGGCTCCACCAGCTTGTGCTTCTTCAATGGAGCTGACTGAAGATGAGGCTGGAGGTGTTTTTCACAATAAGAGGCCAAACAAACCAAACAGGACTTGAGAGCTTTCAGTTTTCTCCCAGTGCAGACATCACAGGCCACATCTTCAGGTCCAGCATAGCAGTGATCAGCAGGAGCCGCTTGGAGTCCAGTCTTCTTCAGCTCCTCCACTAAATCAGCTAATATGGTGCTTTTCTCCAGGACAGGCCTCGGTGTGAAGGGCTGTCTACACTGAGGGCAGCTGTAGCTTCCTCTCTCCTCCCCTTTGTCCCAGTGGGTGTTAATACAGCTCTTACATTAGCTGTGTCCACAGACAGTAGTCACCGGATCCTTCAGTGGATCCAGACAGATTGGACAGGAGAATCTTTCTCTGTCCAGTTGATTTTCTTGCTGCGCCATTTCAGCTGCTGCCAGTGACTTTAGAATAGTTTCACTTCCTCTGAACAGATACAGATCTCTGCTCCTCCGTCTCTCGTTCACTCCCTGCAGTGACTCATCTCCCACAGTTTACAGCTTGTTGTTCACTGGTTCTTCCACTGACACACCTGTGAAGGGAGGAGACTCAGACATATCCTGACTGGTTATTATTATTATTCAAGCAAATGAATTGGCTTTTTGAGGCTTTAACAAGCTCAAATTCTTACCAAAATTTGCAGAAAATTAGAAAGTAATGACAATTTACGTATTCTGGAGTAATTTTCAATCTTTTATTATAATTCATTCTTCTTTTTGCACTTTTTTTTTAGCGGCCATTGCATTTAGTGGCCATTTTGGCCATATTCCACATTTTTACTCTGGGGTACTTGTACTTTTACTTGTTTCTCATCTATAGCATTTATGTAATTTCTGTGTCTGTGCTGTTGCTACTGCTGTGTGATCTTCAAACTGCTTTTGATTGTTCTTTTTGTTTGCTTTTGAACTGATTCCAATTGTTTGCCTTTAATTTTTCGTCAATAACTTCTAAAGCACCTTGGAACAGTTTCAAATAAGTTTTTACTAGGGCTGGGCAAGTTAACTCGTTTAATCGAGTTAACTCAAGTGATGAGTTAACTCGATTAATTATTTTATCTCCCATTAACTCAGGTTTTATTATTTATTGTTTTATTGTGAAAGTCAGGCTTTTATTTTGTGAAAGTCTGTTGCTGACTGCTGCAGAACAGGAAAAAAGAAAAAATAATTGGCGGATAAACAATCGAGTTAACTCATCACTTGCCAAGCCCTAGTTTTTACAAAATAAATATTATGACTATAATAACTTGTATCAATATTCCTAAAGGTGCTACCACAGTTTTACTAAACAATAGTATTAATTGTTAATTTTAAATAGTAAGCAGCATACAGTTATTTTAAGTGTTTTTAGGTTGCAGTTACATACGCACTTGTATACATGAGTTGGATACCTGACACGTAATATATTTTTGGAGCATCTCACATTAAGTAGTACGCACATTTAATAATTTAATAATTTAAAAAGGTCATTCGAGTTTATGCTTGGCAACTAATGAATTTAGCACATTATGGGGGGGGGGGGGGGTTATGGGAACAATATTATTTAGCAAAAAAATATGTTTTCACTTTTTGGTTGTTTGGAGCAGGCATATGGCTGTTTTGACTTAATAAATGTGTAAATATGTATTTGTATAATTTGAATTATAATGTTGGCAGTCTTAATAGAGTTGGGTTCTCATGATTTTCCGCGTTTAACAAACTGGCGGTGCATGCCTAAGGGCGGCTCCATGATTTCCGCACACGTAGGTCACAAGCAGTGGCTCGGAGGGGCGGAGACAAGGGGCTCTGCTGGTTTATGATATTCCCAAGGGGACATCGTGCTTCTTCTTCTTCTTTGCAGCCAAGGTCAAGGTGCAGCGCCGCCATCTACTGTGTCTGGTGCTTCTAACACAACCTCCTGCTATACACTCCTCTTGACCTGCCACAGGTGGTTGTGGATGGTCAGGGCGTCCACGCTCACTGACACAGTCTTGGCAGGAAGGACGGTGAACTGCTTCCTGTTGAATCATACTCTTGCTGATGCTCTTGGGTCCGGTGCCGGTCAGCTTCTGGCTCGCCTCGGTGTCGGGGTGGTACTTGTAGAGTGCTCCGAACTGACAGCCGGCGTCACGAAACAGGATCATCAGGTGGTTGGACTCGCACTTCTCCAGCTCCTGGTAAACAAGGAGTTAGTAAATGGTTAATTAATAATTTTGTTGATAGACTCACCGATCAAGCAACTAAGTTTCCCCCTACATTACATGAAATACACATATGTGAGTCTGTACCTCTAGATCTGGTTCCTCTGGGGCTCGCTGACTTTGCCGGCCAGGCAGCAGTGAGAGATGGCGTTGTGGATGATCTTCTTGTTGGACTTGGTGCTGGGCTCCTTGAACAGTTTGGGACCTGGAGGAGAAACATCACCCACAACACAATTTATTATACAACACATAACAACAGAGAAAAGAAGCAATCAGAATATTATCAGAAAAGTGAAGAAACACAATCGCAATCTGCTGTAACAGGAACAGCTGATATCAGCTGATAAACTGTGCACCCACCAGTGTATTCAGCAGTGGAGCCGTTGTGCCGGTGTCGTTCTGAAGTTCGATTTTTTTGATGTTGTCCTGGAAACCACTCTCCAGAGCCACAGCTGGAATGAAAGGAAGTCCAGGCCGGACAATGATGAGACTTTTCGTAAACAGAAATTAAATAAAATTGTAAAATTGTAGGGAAGTCTTTAGCACAAGATTACAAATAAATAAAAGTTCCTCTGTCAGCAGGAGCTTACTGCTGAGAGCCAGCTCCTCCGGAGTTAGGCTGACTGTTTCCACGTATGAAACATGAACAAATAAATGCTGCATGCAGCCAGATCCAAATGATGAGAGCGTGTTTTTATTGAGTGTGTTTGGATTCATTCCTCTGCTCTGATTCGCTGGAGGAAGATTTCTGGTCTTGATTTTTGGTTCAACAACTCGTCCGTCTCACTGAGGTCGGTCCTCTTGTCCTCATATCCGTGTGGGCCTGGATTCCTATATTTTCCATTTGATTTATTTCCTCTTCCTTGTCAGAATTAGAAGGATGCTCCACTTTGTTTCCAGTCTTCATCACTTCATCAGAGAACTTCTCACTAATTTCCCTCCTCCTCCATTTGACATCTTTCCTGCCCCTGAATTGCTGTCGGCTTCCAACTCGTTTCTCTTTTCTTTCCGACGCACACACACGACCACTGCAGAGGAGAGTCCTCAGAAAGAAAGTTGTTAAATAAACAGGAATTTGCAAAACACCACACGCACAAATGTGAAGTGACAGACGTTCCTGTCTCTGTGTCTCCCTGTTGCTATGGGAACAGAGAAGAATCAGTTGAGGTCCCACATTCGTCCGAATGTTATGTTTATATTAATATTTACAACCAAATCATTTAAGTCTTTCTCAAAACACATTAAATCATAGAAAGAAAGGTGCCTCAGAAAATATATTTTTTACAGACTCATCACCCTGAGTTATAGTTCATTTATCACGCAGCTGTGGCGCCATCTGTAGGTGAAATACCTAAACAATTAAGTATGACAGTAAGAGCATGTACCCGTCAGTTATTAGTTAAATTGATTAATATTACAGTAAAAAAACTGAAATGAATAAGGTGATATATTCAACGGTGATTCTTCATATCAAATATGTCAGAACTACGACAGAAAAACTGAGCAGACAGGTTATACATTTTAATTTAAGTGTGAGATATAATTCCCATGGTTTAAACCTTTTAAAAAACATAAATTGTTACTTTTATTTTTATACTTTCACCAGAAAAAAACTCTTAAATCTTATGAAAGGAAACTTATTTTAAAATATTTTTGTCAACTGCTTTGAAAATCACTTTTATTTCACACTGATCATGACAATAAAAAAAACCCACAATGCTGCCTCAACAGTTTCAATTCTATACAAACATATTTCCACAAATCAGAGAAATCAAGTGACTCAATGTAACACATTTTTTATCGGATAAAGAAATTGTATTTCTATGAAACGTATGTTTCCGTCTGTTTTTAATCTTATTTTCACTGTGACATTATTCCCTTATTTCTTCTGTGAGAAGATTTGAAACAACACTTTCTCCATTTCCCTATGAATTGAAATCTTTGTTGCTCCACTGTAGAATGTAGGTCCACGACAAACTTGAACCATCTCTGACGAGGAGCTTGATCAACAAGGAAGGTTGTCCATGTTCAGCAGACACCTGTGTATTATACTGCCCCCTTCTGGTTATTCCACCCAGAATTAATTAAATATGCCACTGTTTCTCCTCTCTACATTGGAAACCATTTCTCCCTAAGTATCATGTTTATCTCTTTTTGTTGAAGCAGAACAAAGTTGCTGAGACTTTTTTTTTGGTTTAGAAACACGTGAAAACAAGTTAACTGCTAGCTAGTGTGATGGGAATTCATGAGATTTTAAATAAAGCTCGCCAGGGTGAGTTTTCTCGTGTCTCTTCAGGGAATTTCTCTGGCTAAATTTTCTCCCACAAGTCTTGCAAGGAAAATCTTTCTTGCTAGTGTGCGCTCTCTCGTGGACCTGCATGTTCCTTCTAGTTGTAAAACTTCTCTCACAAGTCTTGCAAGTAAAAGGTTTCTCGCCCGTGTGCGTTCTCTCGTGTATCTTCAGGGTATTATTCTCGCTAAAACTTCTCCCACAAGTTTTGCAAGAAAAAGGTTTCTCGCCCGTGTGCGCTCTCTCGTGGACCTGCAGGTTACTTCTAGTTGTAAAACTTCTCCCACAAGTTTTGCAAGAAAAAGGTTTCTCGCTCATGTGCGTTCTCTCGTGTCTCTTTAGGACATTTGTAGTTGCAAAACTTCTCCCACAAGTTTTGCAAGAAAAAGGTTTCTCACCCGCGTGTGTTCTCTCGTGGTTCTGCAGATGCATTCTAGTTGAAAAACTTCTCCCACAAGTTTTGCAAGTAAAAGGTCTCTCGCCCGTGTGTGTTCTCTCGTGTCTCTTCAAATTTGTGCTACTTGTGAAACTTTTTTCACACCTTTCGCAAGAATGCTGTTTCTCCCCTGTGTGCACCTTCAGATGTCCACTGAGTCTGGACTTCCACTTAAAGACTTTTCCACAAGTGTCACACTGGAAAACCTTTTTACTCTTGCAGATATTCGGCACAATCTTTGACATGGTAGTGCTACATGCAAGGTTACTGGGACTTGTTCTTGTGATGACATGATGTCCCTTATCAGATGCCTGCTCTGCATTTCTTACTGATTTTGAGTTTCCATGCTGGCCTCCTTTGAGATCTTGGCTCTGAGCTGAGCTGTGGGAGAGGAGCTGGTGGTCACTTGTCTCTGGTTCACTGTGGTCACTTTCCTTGAGAGAAGGATTCAACAAAATGTTATCTTGATCCTCCTGCTTCAGTACAAGCTGCTCTACTTCCAGACCGATGCAGTGCTCCTCCTCCTCTTTGATCTGTGGAGGTTCTGGCTCCTCTTGGTCCAGACTGGGGTTCCTCTCAAGGTTCCAGAGCTGCTGGTCAGATGGAAACTCTTCCTCATTAAGAAAATGTTGCTCTGGGAGCTCTAGAGGAGACAATAGACAGAAGTATGTAAATGATAGATTAATGATAGTTATGAGTGTGTGCAATTTGGTGCAGATCCAAGCAAAAATACAGATCGAGTGAATTTAAATGTGGTTTGAAAAGGAGACTCACCGATGCAGAGCTCCTCCTGCTGCTCCTTAATCTGTGGAAGTTCTGGCTCCTCTTGGTCTGGACTGGGGTTCCTCTCCAGCAGGTCAGCAGGAAACTCTTCCTTGATACAGACATGTCGCTGTGGGAGCTCTGGAGGAGACAATGGACAGAAGTCATGATAAAAAAGCCCATGTGTCTAGACTAGCAGGGATTATAAGTGTGGTGTATAGTTCTCTAACTCAGGTGATACAGACCTATTCTCTGCAGCTCCACTACAGGTTTCAAAGTTACATCCGGCAGTCTGCGCTGACGAGCGATCTCATCCTCGTACTTTGCGAAAGTCGCTTCAAAACATCCAAATATGTCTTCAGCAGCAGTGTGTAACCTCTCGTTGATAAACTGTCTCAAACTCTGGATTGTTGACATTTCTATTCGAACGCTTTAGCCAACTAACTTCTCCGAGAACGCAGCGGAGACCGAATACGGAAGATGGCGACTTGCTTTACTTCTGGCGACAATTGTTATAAACGCAACAAAACTACGTGTGTAGTAGAAGAGTTGATTCGAAAGCATTTAGCCAAGTAGCATCAAGTTCTGTTGGATGTTAGCATGGCAGGCTAACAACATTTATTCTTCTTCTCCTAATAATGACGGTTGGCAAACAGCTTCCGGGTGCATTACTGCCACCCTCTGGATGGAGTGTGTCTCAAAACAGATTCAGGACTAAAACATTAAATTCTCCTTGTAACTCCGGCATCTATTAGAGATATACAAACAGTTATGTACCAATAAAAGTGGAAGAATTCCTGTATCTGCACCAAAGTGTAATCAGTTATATTCTGACCCTTACCACATCCTATCAGTTTCATGGTGATGTCCAGGAGTTTGAGCATATTTTTGCTGACTAACAGATCTGCTGGAAATTCATTTAGAGATTTGAAATAATGAAACTCTCAGACTGGAGTTGCTTTTGAGTCTTTACAATAATAAGCTCTGCAGAGTTCATACAACAAGCAAGTGTGCTCAAAATGGAACAACTGGCCGCAAGTTCACAAAAGCCAGAACTTCTACAAAGAACTGACATGATATGAGAAAGAAGAACATATGAGATCCTCCTCTGTGTGTTATCTGCTGTGTCTGTCCGTCCGCGGTACCAGTTGGAAGAAAAACATTCACCAAATAAGGGTTCAATCCTGTTTATCAAGGTCATAGCAGTGAGACACCTAGTCAGGGGAATTTTTCTCCACACAGACAAACACAGATTCAACGTGTGACTGACACAAAAAACACTCATCTTAATTCAAGAAACTTTAATGAACTGCAAATGCACTGAAGTATTGAATACACGTAGTACAAAATAATAACCATTTACAGTGACAGTCAT
This sequence comes from Limanda limanda, assembly GCF_963576545.1. Taxonomy (NCBI): domain Eukaryota; kingdom Metazoa; phylum Chordata; class Actinopteri; order Pleuronectiformes; family Pleuronectidae; genus Limanda; species Limanda limanda. The sequence goes on along the minus strand of NC_083641.1, from coordinate 15,265,839 downwards.
TTAGGACTGTGTACACATTAACAACATATTTTCTTCTTTGTAAAAGAAAGAGAAAAGAAAAGGGGAAGTCATCTGATAATCTGCACCACAAACTGTGTTATTATAAATCTCTGTATAACAAATGTCAGATTTTAACATTTTGATCCAAAGTCTTTCCTCACACATTGACAACATCTCTCAACATTCAGTAATAATAACATATCCTGGATCTGTCACTTTAACCCAATCAATGTCTCTCACCCCCGTCCCCTTCCTGCTCCATTTGGTATAATTTGCTGACAAATGAATAAACAAAGAGACATGGTTGAAAACATCACTTCCTTTGCAGATATAAATATCAATGACAGTCACATGAAAAACAGAAACGAGGGCACACTAGCAAATGTTGATAATCAAAGATATTGTGATGTCTCCTCAATGGGATATTTTCCACATTCAGTTGCAGAGATGCAGCTAATGCAAATGTACACAATCTCTCGTGAAGATGTAAGTGATGAACCTGGCCGTAGTTCAATGCTTTGTGAAGTTATTGAAGTCTGAAAATCATCAGTGGTGATGGAACTTCATAAAACATTAAACTACAACAAGGTTCATCACTTTTTTGGTCCCTTGAAAACATTTCCAGTGTCGTTTTCGCTGTTGAAAACTGTTGTATCACTAATTAATTAATCAATTAATAAGGAACAACTTATTTGACAACGCTTTAGCAAATCTAATCCCTCTCGTGTTGCCATGGTTTGGCTTCTCAACTGGAGGATTTCTCCTGTGGACTTTGTATAAACTGGCAAGTCAGAGATCTCTCCAACATTTTACAAAAATATCAGTTTTGCAATGTGTGGGTGATCAAATGTTGTGTTAGAAGGGATTTGCTCACAAATCTTTCCCCACAAGTTGTACATGGATATGACTCCTCCCCTTTATTGCTTCTCATGTGGACTTTCAACCTACATCCAGGTTTAAAACTCTTCCCACAAGTTTTGCAAGAAAAATGTTTCTCGCCCGTGTGCGATCTCTCGTGTCTCTTCAGGGTATTTCTCATGCTAAAATTTCTCCCACAAGTTTTGCAAATAAAAGATTTCTAGCCCGTGTGTGTTCTCTCGTGTCTCTTCAGGGTAGTTCCCTGGCTAAAACTTTTCCCACAAGTTTGGCAAGAGAAAGGCTTCTCTTCCGTGTGTATTCTCTCGTGGACCAGCAGGTAAGCTCTAAAGCTAAAACTTCTCCCACAAGTTTTGCAAGAAAAAGGTTTCTCGCCCGTGTGCGTTCTCTCGTGGACATGCAGGTGAAATACACGCGTAAAACTTTTCCCACAAGTTTTGCAGATAAAATGTTTCTCGCCCGTGTGGGATCCCTCGTGTCTCTTCAGGGTATTTCTCAAGCTAAAACTTCTCCCACAAGTTTTGCAGGTGAAAGGTTTCTCGCCCGTGTGTGTTCTCTCGTGTCTCTTCAGGGTATTTCTCAAGCTAAAACTTCGCCAACAAGTTTTGCAAGAAAAAGTTTTCTTGTCCTTGTGTGTTCTCTCGTGGACATGCAGGTGAAGTACACGCGTAAAACTTTTCCCACAAGTTTTGCAGATAAAATGTTTCTCGCCCGTGTGTGATCCCTCGTGTCTCTTCAGGGTATTTCTCAAGCTAAAACTTCTCCCACAAGTTTTGCAGATAAAAGGTTTCTCGCCCGTGTGTGATCCCTCGTGTCTCTTCAGGGTATTTCTCAAGCTAAAACTTCTCCCACAAGTTTTGCAGGTGAAAGGTTTCTCGCCCGTGTGTGTTCTCTCGTGTCTCTTCAGGGTATTTCTCAAGCTAAAACTTCGCCAACAAGTTTTGCAAGAAAAAGTTTTCTTGTCCTTGTGTGTTCTCTCGTGGACATGCAGGTGAAGTACACGCGTAAAACTTTTCCCACAAGTTTTGCAGATAAAATGTTTCTCGCCCGTGTGTGATCCCTCGTGTCTCTTCAGGGTATTTCTCAAGCTAAAACTTCTCCCACAAGTTTTGCAGATAAAAGGTTTCTCGCCCGTGTGTGATCCCTCGTGTCTCTTCAGGGTATTTCTCAAGCTAAAACTTCTCCCACAAGTTTTGCAGGTAAAAGGTTTCTCGCCCGTGTGTGTTCTCTCGTGTCTCTTCAGGGTATTTCTCAAGCTAAAACTTCGCCGACAAGTTTTGCAAGAAAAAGTTTTCTTGTCCGTGTGTGTTCTCTCGTGGACATGCAGGTGAAATACACGCGGAAAACTTTCCCCACAAGTTTTGCAGATAAAAGGTTTCTCGACCGTGTGTGATCCCTCGTGTCTCTTCAGGATATATCTCAAGCTAAAACTTTTCCCACAAGTTTTGCAGGTGAAAGGTTTGTCGCCCGTGTGTGTTCTCTCGTGTCTCTTCAGGGTATTTCTCCAGCTAAAACTTCGCAGACAAGTTTTGCAAGAAAAAGTTTTCTTGTCCGTGTGTGTTCTCTCGTGGATCTCCAAATCTGTGCTAGTTGTGAAACTTTTTCTACACATTTTGCAAGAATGCTGTTTCTCCCCTGTGTGGACTTTCACATGTGTTTCTAGTGATGACTTGTAACCAAATCTCTTTCCACAGGTTTTGCAAAGATATGGTTTCTCACCTGTGTGCACCGTCAGATGTTCATTTAATCCTGACTTCCACTTAAAGGCTTTTCCACAAGTGTCACACTGGAAACCCGTTTTACTCTTGCTGATATTCGGCACAATCTTTGACATGGTAGTGCTACATGCAGGGTTACTGGAAATTGTGCTTTCTTTTACTCTTGTGATGACATGATGTCCCTTTTCTGATGCCTGCTCTGCATTTCTTACTGATGTTGAGTTTCCATGCTTGTCTCCTCTGAGATCTTGGCTCTGAGCTGAGCTGTGGGAGAGGAGCTGGTGGTCACTTGTCTCTGGTTCACTGTGATCACTTTCCTTGAAAGTAGGATTCAACAAAAGGTTATCTTGATCATCCTGCTTCAGTACAAGCTTCTCTACTTCCAGACCGATGCAGTGCTCCTCCTCCTCAATCTGTGGAGGTTCTGGCTCCTCTTGGTCCAGACTGGGGTTCCTCTCAAGGTTCCAGAGCTGCTGGTCAGATGGAAACTCTTCCTCATTAAGACAAGGTTGCTCTGGGAGCTCTAGAGGAGACAATAGACAGATGTAGGTAAATGATAGACCAATGATAGTTATGAGTTCTGCAATTTGGTGCAGATCCAAGCAAAAATCCAGATCGAGTGAATTTAAATGTGGTTTCAGAAGGAGACAGACCGATGCAGTGCTTCTCCTGCTGCTCTTTAATCTGTGGAGGTTCTGGCTCCTCTTGGTCTGGACTGGGGTTCCTCTCCAGCAGGTCAGCAGGAAACTCTTCCTTGATACAGACATGTTGCTGTGGGAGCTCTGGAGGAGACAATGGACAGAAGTCATGAAAAAAGAGCCCATGTGTTTAGACTAGCAGGGATTATAAGCGTGGTGTCTAACTCAGGTGATACAGACCTATTCTCTGCAGCTCTATTACAGGTTTCAAAGTTACATCCAGCAGTCTGCACTGACGAGCGATCTCATCCTCGTACTTTGCGACAGTCGCTTCAAAATATCCAAATATGTCTTCAGCAGCAGTGTGTAACCTCTCGTTGATAAACTGTCTTAAACTCTGGATTGTTGACATTTCCATTCGAACCCTTTAGCCAACTAACTTCTCCGAGAACGCAGCGGAGACCGAATACGGAAGATGGCGACTTGCTTTACTTCTGCTGACAAATGTTATAAACCTCGAGTCTTCGAAGCATGTGTCGAGTAATCCAGGATGATTTTTGTAAAGCGCGTATCGAGGCTTGTGTTGATGACGTATGTGATGACGTTCGAAGCCTCCCGAGCCGGCCAAACCACGTGACTGATTCAGAAAGTGGTCCGCGGGTTTGGTGTGCGATTCAAAATCAAAGGGGCCGCGAAATGGGGTTGATCAAAGGCAGCGGCCTTTAATCAGCGTGACATCAAAGGCAGCAGCCTCTAAACAGTAACAAAGGCAACAAAGGCAACTGCCACAAACAGTGTTGCAACTTTCTTTACATATCAGTGGCGGTTTCTGTTGACAACGGAAGTGCCTCTACAAGCTTCTGCTGCAACGATTTGAGCTTGCTCTTACTGAAAGAGGCAAATCAAATGGACGGGGGAAATCCTGAACCAACTTTTACTAATAAAGGAGCTGACACCATGAATGAGGATGGAGGTCAAGAGAACAAAGAAAGTGAACCTAAACATTCGTGGCCGCGGATGACGAAGATGTTCCTGAAGGATCACTGCAAGCAGAACAAACTTTACTCTACGCCTCGCCTCAATGACACACTGTATCTGCATTTCAAAGGCTTCTCGGCCATCGAGAACCTGGAGGAGTACACAGGACTCAAGTGTCTCTGGCTGGAGAGCAACGGCCTCCAGCGCATCAAGAACCTGGACGCCCAGACTGATCTGCGCTGCCTGTTTCTCCAGCAGAACCTCTTATCGAAGCTGGAGAACCTTGAGAACCTGAAGAAACTCTGCACCTTGAACGTCTCAAACAACTACATCAAGAAAATAGAGAACATCTCCGGCCTCCAAGGCCTCACCACTCTGCAGATCGCCCACAACAAGCTGGAGACTGTGTTGGACGTGGAGCACCTGAGTCAGTGTTTGGCGATCAGTGTTTTGGATCTGTCTCACAACCTGTTGAATGACCCAGAGATCCTCCACGTGCTCGAGGCCATGCCCGAGCTTCGAGTGTTGAATCTGATGGGGAACGAGGTGGTCAGGAAAATCCCAAACTACAGGAAGATTATGATCATCCGCCTCAAGCAGCTCACCTTCCTTGATGATCGGCCAGTGTTTCCTAAGGACAGGGCTTGTACACAGGCATGGGTGGCGGGAGGGCTGGATGGGGAGCGCAAAGAGAGGGAGCTATGGGAAACAAGAGAGAGGAGGAAGATTCAGGACAGCTTGGATGGCATAGCGATGATTCGGGAGAAAGCTCAGGAGAGGCAGCGGCTGCGAAAGCTGCAGGAGAAAGGTGAACAATCATCTCAGATTTTTCAGATATTGTGTGAATGTGGATTAAGATGATTAAAAGTGTCTGTCTTGTTTCATTTCAGGGGCGACTGAGGTTTCCACTTCTTCTTCTGAGGTAAACAACCCCAAGATTAGTACTTCTCAAATGGAGATCAGGGCCAAAGTGCAGAGCAGCCTGGATGCACATGAGGCGTTCTTGCAAGGTCAGGCAACACACACACAAAAACCAGAAAGTGAGCAAGTAGAGGCAGATCAGACAAGTGAAGGGTTGGAAAGGGAGCAACTAGAGAAAGGTGATCAGAACAAATCAAACATGAATCAGCCGCTGAGAGAGGAGAAAGAAGAGCAAGAGCAAGACGGTGCTGCAGAGATTGTGCTGGAGACAGAGAAAGCAGATGATCACAAACAGCAACAAAATCAGTCACATGCAATCCAGCAGACAAACATGAGAGAGAACGGAGAGAAGGAGCAGCCTCCTCTGGTCAGGGCAGCTCCTCCTGAAGCAGAGGAGGTAGCACCAGCACATGGTCCAGGTCCGCTGGTTACAGAGCTTCAGGATGAAGACCAGCTAGAAACCACCGTCCTCCCACTGCATCGCTCACTACACGTCGACGACCTGCCCGATCTGGAGGACGTGGACGATGCAGACTTCACTGCAACGTTCTCCTCACAGCAGCTGTTCAAACCCATGATAGAGGTCATATCAGGAAGCAGCGATGAGGAGGAGCCGAGCGGAAACCAGAGCGAGAGCATCACCACCATAAGTCCGGACGCAAGTCCAACTTTCCCTGAAGTCTCTGAAGTATCTTCGTCACTGTGGTATCCGGGGGATGAAGATGCCCCCGAGCCACTGATATTGGAGTTGGTGGCGAAGTCAGAGACAAACCAAGACTTCTTCTGTCGACGCTGCCGGATTGAGGAGGTCGACTGATACTTTAAAGTTTGAAATGAAACAATGCCACTGTAAAACTGTGTGACAAGAGAATAAAATGTTCTTAATCTGGTGAGTGTTCTTGTGTTTTACTTCTGATTGGCAAATTATAGCTTTATACCCTCACAGTAAAGCAACATGAATGTTAATAACTAGATTGTGAACTGACACATATAAAATAGCTAACATTAATTCCTGTCAGTTGTCAGTGCATCTAAAAAAACAAATATTGTTATCAAATCTTTATAATAAAGACATTTAATTAACCATAACCTTATTATGAATAACTGCATTAAAAGGCTCATATCAGCCAATATTATCGTCAGATCGATATATCGGTCAGACTCGACAAGAAAACGTGTCAACGACACGTTTCTGCAAACACGCTGACAGCGGGTCCCTAATGTCAGCGCACCTGACACCATGTCGGCTGCATGGTCGGCTCATAGATATATATGGGTCGGCTGACTGAAAGCGGAGTGCAACGGCGAAAAGTGTCCGATGGGCAACGAGGAACAACATCCGGCCTGTCAGACGCATCGGTCCTAGCGTCACCATGGAAACAAACACAAACTTAAGCTACGCGAGCGGATGATCGGTGGAGTTTATCTTATAGACAACTTACAAACTGACATTAATACAAAGTAGGGATCACTTCAGTTTTTTTGCTGAATTAAAAAACAATGACGGGAGATAAAGATGCAGCTCAAATGGAGGGAGGAATTCCTGAACCAACTTTTGCTAATAAAGGAGCTGATGCCATGATGGAGGATGGAGGTCAAGAGAACAAGGAAAATGAACCTAAACATTCCTGGCCGCAAATGACTAAGAAGTTCCTGAAGGATCACTGCAAGCAGAACAAACTTTACTCTACGCCTCACCTCAATGACACACTGTATCTGCATTTCAAAGGCTTCTCGGCCATCGAGAACCTGGAGGAGTACACAGGACTCAAGTGTCTCTGGCTGGAGAGCAACGGCCTCCGGCACATCAAGAACCTGGACGCCCAGACTGATCTGCGCTGCCTGTTTCTCCAGCAGAACCTCTTATCGAAGCTGGAGAACCTTGAGAACCTGAAGAAACTCTGCACCTTGAACGTCTCCAACAACTACATCCAGAAAATAGAGAACATCTCCGGCCTCCAAGGCCTCACCACACTGCAGATCGCCCACAACAAGCTGGAGACCGTTTTGGACGTGGAGCACCTGAGTCAGTGTTTGGGGATCAGTGTTTTGGATCTGTCTCACAACCTGTTGAATGACCCAGAGATCCTCCACGTGCTCGAGGCCATGCCCGTGCTTCGAGTGTTGAATCTGATGGGGAACGAGGTGGTCAGGAAAATCCCAAACTACAGGAAGATGGTGATTGTGCGCCTCAAGCAGCTCACCTTCCTTGATGATCGGCCAGTTTTTCCTAAGGACAGGGCATGTGCAGTGGCATGGTTGGCGGGAGGGCTGGATGGGGAGCGCAAAGAGAGGGAGCTATGGGAAACTCGAGAGAGGAGGAAGATTCAGGACAGCTTGGATGGCATAGCAATGCTTCGGGAGAAAGCTCAGGAGAGGCAGCGTCTGCGAAAGCTGCAGGAGAAAGGTGAACAATCATCTCAAATTGTCCAGATATTGTGTGAATGTGGATTAAGATGATTAAAAGTGTCTGTCTTGTTTCATTTCAGGGGAGACTGAGGTTTCCAATTCTCCTTCTGAGGAAAACAACCCCAAGATTTGGACTTCATCTCAAGTGAAGATCGAGGCCTTTGTGCAGAGCAGCCTGGATGCACATGAGGCGTTCTTGCAGGGTCAGGCAACACACACACAAAAACCAGAAAGTGAGCAAGTAGAGGCAGATCAGGCAAGTGAAGGGTTGGAAAGGGAGCAACTAGAGAAAGGTGATCAGAACAAATCAAACATGAATCAGCCGCTGAGAGAGGAGAAAGAAGAGCAAGAGCAAGACGGTGCTGCAGAGATTGTGCTGGAGACAGAGAAAGCAGATGATCACAAACAGCAACTAAATCAGTCACATGCAATCCAGCAGACAAACATGAGAGAGAACGGAGAGAAGGAGCAGCCTCCTCTTGTCAGGGCAGCTCCTCCTGAAGCAGAGGAGGTAGCACCAGCACATGGTCCAGGTCCGCTGGTTACAGAGCTTCAGGATGAAGAGGAGCTTGAAACCATCCTCCTCCCACTGCATCGCTCACTACACTTGGACGACCTGCCCGATCTGGAGGACGTGGACGATGCAGACTTCACTGCAACGTTCTCCTCACAGCAGCTGTTCAAACCCATGATAGAGGTCATATCAGGAAGCAGTGATGAGGATGAGCCGAGCGGAAACCAGAGCGAGAGCATCACCAACATAAGTCCAGACGCAAGTCCAACTTTCACTGAAATCTCTGAAGATTCTTCCTCACTGTGGTATCCGGGGGATGAAGATACGACCGAGCCACTGATATTTGAGCCGGTGGGGAAGTCGGAGACAATCCAAGATTTCTTTCCACCACGCTGCCTGATTGAGGAGCTCGACTGATACTTTAAAGTTTGAAATGAAACAATCTCACAGTAAAACTGTGTGACAAGAGAATAAAATGTACTTAATCTGGTCAGTGGTCTTGTGTTTTACTTTCGAGGGGCAAATTATAGCTTAGTAAGGCAACACAAACGTTAATAAATAACTAGATTGTGAACGAACATATATATACACAATAGCTTAAATAACTTCCTGTCAGGAGTCAGTGCATCTAAAGAAAAGCGATTTATCAAATATTTGTAATTTAACCATAAACTTATTAACAACTGCATACAAATTAAACCAAATATTTAGAAGGTAAGATATTTTAAGTAAAAGCAAATAAAACTAGTGTGAACGCTTGAGGCATACATAAGTGGTGCTAGTGGGTTTACTGTCACAGAAGGTAAAGTGTATTGAGTAGTAGTCGAACATTTTATTGCAAGCTACCTTCACAAATCTAGAAATTATTGAATTAGACCCTTTGATTAAACATTTCACCTTGGTTTTCGCTCGCTCTTAATGCAGGAGTGGAGTTGTTTGAATCCTTTGATGCTGCTCAGCATCAAAGGATTCATGGTCTATGTATGTCCGCGAACATTGTGTTTTAATGGCGTGTAATCAAACTTTGACGCCATGCCACGGTCACACCGTGTGGCGAAGAATCGTTCTTTCAGTTAGTTTGTATCTCCATCTTGTTGTGATGACACTCATCTCAATTTGAAGTTGATCTGATGTAAGCCCTGGTACAAGTACCTCAAAGTAAAAATGTGGAATATGGCCAAAATGGCCACTAAATGCAAAAAAGCAGGCTTCCTGTTGCACCTATACTTTCAAATTGCACCTATATACTTTTTTGTTTGTCTGGTCATGATTCACATGTGTATTGATTTTAGTGAAGATCGGTCAATGTGAACATGTTCCCTTACATGTTGGTAAGAATCCTTTATAATATATAATAATAATAATAATCCTTACTATTTCAATAGGGCCTCACTGTCTGTCAGTGCTGGGGCCCAAAAATATTTCATTAAATTAAATTAATCCGGCGCAGTCCGCTTCTGCGCAGAAAAGAAATCGTGCATGTTTCTGAATGTGTAGAATTTAGCGCACATCCAAATAAAAAGCCGGAGCAAGTGAATATAAATGTGGTGGCTGAAGTATGCCCAAGTGCCTTTCTGGTTCAAAAGAGGTTTTCAAAAAGCAGATGTCAATAAGCCTGTGAAAGGCTCATATCAGCCGATATTACCGTCCAATCGATGCATTGATCAGACTCAACAAAAAAAACATTAAGGAGGAGGTTACACTTTAGATAACAACCTGCGAATCGGAGAGACACAAAGTTGCAAAATCATAATTATGTACATCACATGCTTCAATAAAAGTACAGGACGGCACATCATGTATATGGCTTTATTTAAGGTTCAAGTCACATACGACTCTCACTCGCATTAAATATATTCAACACTTAACACCCCCACTTCTTTATTTTGGTAAACTACGCCGTAGCTCTGGATCACTCCTCTCCAAGCTCTGAGTGACATGAACAACTATTTACAACAAGTCATGCTTAGCATTGAGAAGTAAGATCTCTAATACAAAACAAAGCACATGAAAACAGAAAAGACAAGAACAAGCCAAGAGTAAAAAAATAAAACTGTACATGTATTAAATAAACAAAAATCAAAAAGATCAGCCCTGTGCCCAACAAGGCCTTGAATCAAGGTCTTCAACGCACAGGGCCGGAGTGCAGCGGGCAGCTAAAGTTTGACACATAGAATAAGGATATGTACGTTCTCTTGTCCAGGTGATTGCAGAAACACACAACGGCTCTAACGCCGCAGCCACACCCAAGTGTTGACGAGCCAGAAGGCCACGGAGACCGAGTACACGATCATCTCTCGCCTCGCTCGCTCCTTGTTCTCCTCCTCCAGATGTTGGAGTCTCCGGTTTAACTTGATGAGCTAAGGAACAAAAACAATCATTCACATGGGTTTGGTGTTTAGCTCCTACACACAGAGATAAGGAATTTCGAATGAACTTACCTGACGTCGAAGCGTTGTTGCATCAACCACAGTCATATCATCAGGCCCGGCATCCAGTGATGCTTCGTAAGATGACAGTGCAAGCCTTGGGGAAAGAATGAACATGTTTCAACCATTCGCAGCAGAGTGTATTTCTTAAAAAGCACATTTACACATGCAACACACTTTGTATAGGCTGCTTTTCTACTAGGGTTTGATCTGATATCTTGAAATGAGAGTGTGAGATGAGGCAGATGAGAGGGGAACAGATTGAAGATGCCAGGTGAGGTTACCTGGTTTCATGCAGGGGGTTGGAGCCTGAAGCTGCCCCCCCTCGCAGAGATGGTTTGCTGAAAAGGTCGGGAAAGACAGGATTGGGAGAGGGAAAAATAAGAGAGGTAGAGAAGCACACATGGTACAGTGCTGCACACACAAAGACACGACCTGCCTCGTCTTTTGCGTACATGCAAACGTTGTGTTATCCTGGAAATCAACAGACTAATTTTTGTTTTGTAATCCTTTTCAAGGTTACAAAAAAATTCTAAAAGCACTTTCCAGTTTTCTTTCTGCTTTCACCTTCTCCAGTCCTCAGGAGGGCAAACAGTCAAAAGTTCATTGAGCTGCAAAACTCAGAGGAATGTGCATGTGAGCATTTTGAGGTTCTCTTTGCTTGGAAATTAACTCCCATGTTCTGCAGTCTGTCTTAGTTTATTTTCCACTGTTTTATTTATTTTGGCTTATCCTGACCCATGAGCACTTTAAAAGCTTCAAGCAAAGGTTGGCTGCGCCATTTCGCGTTAAATGGACCAGTTTTTTGTTTGGTATTTCTGATGACGAATCTAAATTTAAGAGTTCGAAAGATCCAGGCAAAACTGAAACAAGCTGGTGATGAGGAAACATCTACAGATTACTCTAAAATAGACACTGTATCAATATTGTTACGGCGAGTTAGAAAATTGTGGAAAGTGATCATATTATGCCTGAGGTTTTTACACAAACACTCCCAAACTTGTAAAAGGATTAAGTGCCAAGCTACATAACAGAAACACGACGTGAAACCCTCTAAACATCGGGAGCTCAAGAGTCTGTATTATAAAAGTCTGCACTGTACTCTAATATCTGGTAAGACCATTCCACCCCCCCTTTAAAGGAAAATATGACCGGGTTATTGGGGGGTCACCTGCGAGGGTTCTCATCCAAGACCTCCAGGACCTGCTGGTAGGCCCGACGTGTGGTGGACTGGAGGAAAGATAATACGCCGCTAGCGCTGTACAGGTTGTGCTCGTCCTCGGTCACGGTGAGAGGGAGACAAGTGTGGATAGTGGCTGGGGGGGGCAGGGTCGCACTGCTCAGTGACCACCATTAAGGGCAGCCAATCAGAGGAAACAGGGAAGAAAAAGAAGAATAATAGAGGAAAGAGGGGAGGGAAGAAGGGGGGGAAAGAGAAATAAGGAAAAGAAACTTTCCTAAGAAACTGTTTACTGACTTGTAAACATCTCAACTGAGGGAAATGAACTCAAATCAATGTTGCAACATCAGCAAGAGATCAAACCTGCCCACAACTGACAGAGCTTTACTAACATAAAATACAATGCGGACACACAACAGAAATGGAAGAGGGGACACGAGCTAAAGGCAGCGACAAACAAATTTGAAATCTGCAGCAAAAAATTTCAAGTTTGAAGGAAAGCAGAATTATCTAATTCTTAATTAGGACAAAAACCAAGACCCACTCTAATATCTTTAAAATATCAACCTAAACAACAAAGCTAGGACTACGAGTAGGACAAAATTAAATTAAACAAAAAGTATTCTTGGTTGGATTGACAACTGAACAGCTTCTGTCTTGAAAATGCTTCTTTTCATGTTCTCCAGTTTTTCAAAGACGGAAGTGTGGTCTTATGTGTTTATACATTAAATAGCTAAATTGACCCTTTTTGCCCGAAAATTTAAGTTATTTACAACAATTACAAATGGGAATACTAGGAAATGAAAAGTGAGGAGACTACTTTTAAATTGTGAGTTAATGGAATAGTGTCATTGACGAAAAAAGCTGCATTGACACTCAAAGCTGAAAAATAGCTGAAAAACAAAGCAGCTTACAACACTAGTGACAACAAACAAACAGCTGTGTGACACAGACAAAAGGGACAGAGCACAAAACCAAAAGAAAGAAGCAGCGTGCTGGCGCATGCATGAAGGAGATAAGAGGGAGCTAGCGCAGGTGTAATGGTGCCATGTCCACGCCAATACTCACGCTGAATCATTTTTCATCGTCTGACTGATCTGACGGACGGGTGTGTTCTCACTGGCCGAGCGTTCCCGTCGCACTCGTCCTTGTGGCCGCAGCTAGATGCAAAATTGACAACTGGTTTATTCAGGCTATGTTTCTTTGTAATAGAGAGATTATATTTGATTTATCACCTACCACCTCCTCATTGTCCGGAGCTCCCCGCTGCTCCTCTTCCATGAAGTCCAGGGGTCGCTCATTGAGGGTGAGGACTCTGGGTGGGGTCTTCAGGGAAAGGGCTTCAAGTGGTGTAGACTGGATAAGGTCGAGATCTCTAGGTCTGGAGTACTGGGAATCACCACTGTCTCCTGGTGGAAGTAGAAGTAAAAGAGTAAAGTGGAGTTGACAGAATGTTTCAAATATGTTTATTGGGAAACCAATCACATAACAGAGAAATTAACAGTTGACAGTTATGTTTCCTATGTTTTTTACAGAAGGTGAAAAAGTAATCCCTGACAAAAAAGACTAATGACAAAAAAGAATAGCAAGTAAACAAGCAATGCCCTGCATCAACAAAACAGATGAAACAAAAAGGACAGGACAAAAAAGAAAAGAAAAAAGACAAAAGTGTGTACCACCCCCCACCCCCCCTAAGGAGTGCATCCAACTAGGGACCCAATCAGATTCTCTTTCGAGATGAGAGACCAAAGGTTGCCAGATTTTATCAAAGTCCCTCAACTTGTCTTTCAGAATAAATCGAATTCTCTCCAAATGTAAGGTCTCTGTCAAATCAGTCAACCAATGCTTAAATGAAGGGACCTCTCTCTTCTTCCAGTTAAGTAGGATCCGTTTTTTTGCTGTTATAAGGCCATATGTCAGAAGGTGCTTTTGTGCGAGTTGACAGAATGATACAGCGGATTGGAAAGCAGCCTTTAGACCGTCTTTGTGTAATGTCAAGTCTTAAGTATGATTCATAATACTTATGCGTGTCATGTGCCTCTAGGAGCGGGATGGACAAAGTCCTGAGCCACTGGGTTATCTGCCAGTGGCTGGGACTAAGCCAAATAACAGCTGGATCAAAGCCAGCGGACCGTCACCAATGAGTTGTTTGCAATAAAGGACTTTGAACCACACATCATTTGATAGCAAACCGACCTGAAATCACGATTCTCTCTGGGACTTGCATTAAGACGCTGCGGGGGACCTCTTGGGATCCAAAGTTGGGGTCGTCGTTGGACATCTTGAGCATCTCAGGGATGCGCATCCTCTGGCTGATCCCCTCGGTGTAGTCCAGCTCGTACTGGATACGGTTCATCTCCGCCATCTCTGACGTGGGGGAAGGGAATGCTGCTCCGTTCATTTCGATCTGAGGAATTATCACAGCAACTCAGAGTTTAACTTTTGTCGGGGAAATGATCACAATAGGTGTTCTAATAGTTTCATTCTGATGCTCTGTGCTGCATATCTGCTGACCCATTTTAGTACAATGCTGTGAGAATCTCCTGACACACAAAAACAAGGATCTAGTCAGGATATGGTTATTACTGATGTAGCTGATGAGCTTCAGTGAGGAGGGAGACAAGGAGAACACATCATGTGACACCAATGTAGTGTCTTGTGATAGATGAAAGCAAAAGGAGGCTACAGGAACCGGTTCATCTTCAGCCTGGGTGAGAGCAGACCTGAGCCTGGTGCTCGTACCAGAGGACATTTATATCGACTGATGTTAAGGTTAATTTAGACTGTGACGCCACATTAACCAATGTCGTTATTGTTATACGTATTCATAAACTACTGTTGACCATCTCCGTGGTTTAAACGACTGTCGGGTTATCTGACAAAACCCCAAATCTCTGGTTGCTTTTGGTTTCGCATCACATTAGCGCCATTTCAAGCTAACGCGTTAGCTTCGGTTTCTTACCTTGTTGCTGAGGACAGCGACCTCTCCGAGGGACAGTGTGTGTATCGGTCCCTTGAGAGACCGACGATCAGTGTGAAGACTCCGTTAGGGGGGGGGGGGGTTAAGTGTGAGTGTGGCAGGTGAGGAATCTGTCGAGCATCACTTCGTGTTGATGACAGAGAGGAGGCTCCTCTCTTCCTTCTTCTTCTTCTTCCTCTGCCCGGACTCCAAACAGGAAGCAGCAAAGCTTGGGAGGAAGTGACGTCACTGGCACCAAGCGCTGAAATTAAAAGCAGAAATGTCATCTATTTATCTATCGTTGGTGTAATTAATTAATTATATTGCCAGGGCCGGCCCTGGGGGAATGAATGGGAGTCAAGGTCTCTCGCACATTTAGAGCGAGAGTGGAGAAGGAGAGATTTTCAATTACTGTGTGCGTAAACTGCTCTCAATCTGAAGCTTTCTTTTTTCCAGTGTGTTTAGCCAGGAATGATTCCTATGATGTCTTAGGTGTTAGGTGCGATTCAAGCATCAGCACTTTTTTCTTCACTTTATTTCTGTACATCTCCTCTGTATGTCACTACTCTACTATATGTGACTTACAATGCTTTAGATGTGCTTCAAATGTTATACCTAATTTATCTGTATACAAGGTACTAATAATAATACTATGTGGATGTTTCTTCATGTTTATGGTTTTTCATTTGTTTAGTGTATATCATATATGTGTTTCACTTTTATTTTATGTATTTGACAAGAATTCTTACATTATATATGTATAATAACGTGTTCTATTTGTTTTACAACAAAAAGTTGAAATAAGCTAATACTGAATTTGAAAAAGAGACATTGCTTGATGGATGGATGGATAGATGGATGGTTGGATGGATGGTTGGATGGATAGATAGATAGATAGATAGATGGATAGATAGATAGATAGATAGATAGATAGATAGATAGATAGATAGATAGATAGATAGATAGATAGATAGATAGATAGATAGATAGATAGATAGATAGATAGATAGATAGATAGATAGATAGATAGATAGATAGATAGATAGATAGATAGATAGATAGATAGATAGATAGATAGATAGATAGATAGATAGATAGATAGATTACATTACATTACATTACATTACATTTCTTTTAGCTGACGCTTTTATCCAAAGCGACTTACAATAAGTGCATTCAACCCCGAGGGTACAAACCAAGAACAACAAGAATCAAGACAGTACAATTTCTTCGAAATAAAGCAAAACTACAAAGTGCTATAAGTAAGTGCCATTTTAGTGCTACCAAAGTGTTAGTTTCAAAAGTGGTTCGTTTTTTTTTTATTTTTATTTATTTATTTTTTTTATTCAAGGTACAGTCGGAAGAGGTGTGTTTTTAGTTTTCGGCGGAAGATGTGTAAACTTTCAGATGTACGGATGTCGAGTGGGAGCTCATTCCACCATTTAGGAGCTAGATAGATAGATAGATAGATAGATAGATAGATAGATAGATAGATAGATAGATAGATAGATAGATAGATAGATAGATAGATAGATAGATAGATAGATAGATAGATAGATAGATAGATAGATAGATAGATAGATAGATAGATAGATAGATAGATAGATAGATAGATAGATAGATAGATAGATAGATAGATAGATAGATAGATAGATAGATAGATAGATAGATAGATAGATAGATAGATAGATAGATAGATAGATAGATAGATAGATAGATAGATAGATAGATAGATAGATAGATAGATAGATAGATAGATAGATAGATAGATAGATAGATAGATACAAAGATAGATATAAAGCTATAAAGATAGACATGCTTTAATAATCATTGACAAT
The DNA here is from genome assembly GCF_963576545.1 of Limanda limanda. Lineage (NCBI taxonomy): Eukaryota > Metazoa > Chordata > Actinopteri > Pleuronectiformes > Pleuronectidae > Limanda > Limanda limanda. The sequence goes on along the minus strand of NC_083641.1, from coordinate 15,249,379 downwards.
AAAATATATGCAACAAAATCATAGTTCTGCCGTTACTTCGGTTATACAAATTGCAAATGTATTTCGGTTTCCTTTCGTTTTTTTAAATTCTTCAATACCACATATTTACAGGAAAACCATTTTAAAACAGGCTCCTACTATTTTACATGTTATCACACGTCATGTTTATTCAGGAGATAGCCTTGCTATCTGTGTTAATCTGTGAGCGAGCACAGGTTGCTGCGGCCGGGGGTTTGAGGAGCTGGCCCCCGCAGTGATAGTGGGTGGTGCGTCTCAGACGGAGCCATTCAAAGGCTGCGAGTGACATGAGACAAGTCTGCTCCCACCGGTGCTCAGGGAAATCACGCCCGGATCTCTGGAAACATCCAAACACAACCGTGGAGTCTGAACTTCGTCCTGTCGCAGGAGGAACTTAAACGTCAGGATGCTGCACTTCATCTGATGCTGGACTCAGAGGCTGCACCGACTGTGACCGAGCACTTCTCTTCTCCCCGCGTCTCTAACAGGCTGAAATCATGCTCCCACATACCGTCATCCTGTGCGTGATATCACTCAGCACCGTGCACGTCGCATCATCTCTGCAGCTGCAACCGGACATGTAAGTAATGTGTCTTAATTTGGTTTCCACCGCTTTTATTTGCACTTTAAAATATTGTATTGAGGTGGTGAATGAGAATGTTTTAGTTTCTTACTTTTGCATTCTTTGAAATAAGACAAAAACAACCTGTCATAGTCTGCACTCAAAATAACAAATATTCACATAAAGCTCAAGTTGAACTATTGATTCAACTTTTTTGTTGCTTTAAGCTACTTTACATTTTATTCTGTCCAACGCCCACTAGGAGTCGCTTTTTCAGGCCCCCCATTAGGTTGAATGTGTATTTTACAGCACTGATATAACAAGCTTCTGCCTAATAGCTTCCAATGGAATGTAATTTTTTTTTATGAATATTCTATTACTCTAGCAGAGGTTTCCACATATAAATAGAGCGTGTTGGACAGGATGGAAGAAGTCGTTTTCATCAGCGGAGGAGCTGAATACTTCCTCTAATTAACTTCAGGCTGCTGTGTATTGAATCCAGATGGTTTTGTGGAGGAGGACACACTTCTGGACAGTTTACCTGCACTCACAACACAGATGGACACAGACTACTTATAACTGACTCATGTACCTGCATGACAAACCTCTTGGCTCTTTAATGAACATGCACATGAACATGCAAACAGTTCTGGAGAACACAGACTTAATTTCCCACAGGATTTATTTGGTTGTTTATTGGGTGCTGTGGGCAGCGTCCAAAAAACTTGGACTGTTTTTTCCCCCCAGCATCTTAATCAAGCACATTAGCCCAAACAGGAAGCTGTGTAATTATCTGACAAACACAGTGTTTGATGAGGTGATGTTCATACAACTGAACATGTGTAGAACATTTGGAAACTCAGTCGACTATGTGCGTCAACATATTATTTATAGTAAAGACAAATTAAGTACTGACACGCTTGTATTGAAAGTCATCAAAACAGTGAACAAAGTTGTTTATTTTTTCTCAATTTTGTTGCTGATTTTTTATTTTTTAAATAATATTTTTTAATTCCTCTGCCCATCACTGTCCCTCGTTCTTTCTCTTTATATTTCTTCATGCACAGGCCAAATGTTTGTGCGGATCAGGAGATGTCCATGCTGGGGGCCCCTCAGCCATGTGTCCAGGCTTTTACCCGCATGGTGAAGGTGTGGAAACAGGGCTGCACCAACCACAGATGGTGTATGGGATACGAGAGGAGGTAAGAGCAAAAGTATTCCAACAGTTTATAATTGATCATCATCCATGAGCAACAGTACAGTGAATGGTGATGGATATTACACATATTACACATATGGATGTAGCTCCAACTGTGAGTCTCCCTTGTTCAAATGCATTTGACCTTGACATTAATAAGCTCCACTGGAATGAATGGAGCTCAATCTCTTTGTGAATGACAGTTGGATCAAGGAAGAGAACCTCCCTATTTTATTTATCTGCTCACTGAAATCAGAGATCATAACCTTTTAGTCATAAAGCTAAAACCACTGATATAAAATGTATAGTTACATACCACTGACAATGCATTATCTTAAAAACATATCTTTCTTTTGTGATTCGCTAGATAGTGACACTGCCAGGTAATGATATTATGTGACCATAACAATATCACCTCTCCTCCTCAGGACAGCATACTACACAACATACAGGCAGAGGTACAGCATGGACGTCCACACAGTCTACAAGTGCTGCCCAGGTTGGACTCAGAGGGGTGAAGAGATAGGCTGTCTGCATAGTGAGTATTTTACACACATAGATCACATAGGCCTAGTTCTGATGTTGCATTGCAGCTTATTTATATATATCAATAAGATATTTAGGATAATGATTGAACTGTAAGATTGTCAGTTTCATTTGGCAGGAAAGAAGCCAAGCCACTGACTGGATGGACACACAAACACACAGGCTTCATACATTTTTATATCATCAGCAGCGTTATGGTATGCACAGTATGATATGTGGTGTCTGCAGGGGTGTGTGCTGCCAACACGTGTTTCAACGGAGGCCGATGCTCACAGACTGAAGACCAGATATGTCAGTGTTCACTGGGATTCAAAGGGACAAGATGCCAGTACGGTGAGTTGTAATTCCCCTCCACCAAACCTGCATGCTCCCTTCACTTTACAGGCGTTCATGTACGATATGGAGCGAGAGTTGAGCTAAGCATTATTAGTCTGACACACGTCCTCTAAAGCTTTAATAGGCCCGGTTTAGGCCTTCTGCTTTCAGTTTGTTAAAGCAAGAATGAGCCTGTAGTGCCGCTCTGATTGGACGAGGCTGCTCTGCGGGGGTCTCTGGCTAGTTAAAGGCAGAAGAAGTGCTCAGAGGACCCGGGAGGATTGGTTTGCTTTGAAGGCTACAGCCTGGAGTGCTGTGGCTAACCCAGCTGAGCCTTCACTCTGTAAAAACTGCATGTTAATAAGGGTATATCTGCAGTTTGGCTTTCATTTGGTACAGAGAGAAAAATAACAGATTCCTAGTCACTAATAATAATAATAATAGACCTATTTATACACTATCCAGCCACAACATTAGTAGGTTTTATTGTGGCTGCTCTTTGTATTTATTTTACACTCACAAATTCGCAAATGTTTGAGCGGCTAACCTTCGTCATCTGTTCGAGCAAGGAGGTGAATTTCACCTTTCCTTCCTGTGCTGAGACATATCAAAGCCTGGCGTTGCATTGAGTTCAACTTTGGTGAACTTTGACCCACAATATGCGCTTTGCTTTTGCACTCCGAAATAAGTTTTATATCACATTGCTGATGCTTCAGGATTCTAGAGTTCCAAACCCTGCAGTCTACCTCAACCCGCAAACAGGAAGACAGTGGTTAGTGTTTTGGAAGAGATAAAATGGTGAACTGAGACTATTTGGTTCCTACCCCCCCACTTGCTTGCTAACATACATACAAACACACACACACACACACACACACACACACACACACACACACACACACACACACACACACACACACACACACACACACACACACACACACACGCACACAAACACACACACACACACACACACACACACACACACACGCACACAAACACACACACACACACACACACAAACACACACACACACAAACACACAGACTTTCCCAGGAGGAAGGACCTGTCGACTACAGGTTGTAAACAGTCCTCGCTCTCAATAAGACTTTTCACAGGAACGCGTCATGGTTTGTCAGAGGCAGCGCTGCTATCCGTTTGTTTTGACACGGCCTCTTTGGCTTTCACACCTCGCAGTGACAGATTGAGAGCGGATACGTTTTTTAGAACTGATCGGAGTTACAGGTTTTTGCTTTCACTCTTTTACATTCTGTACTTGGCTCCACCATAGCGCAGAGAACTCAGAGTTTGCACTTTTTGCAAAACGTTTTTCCCTCGCTCTTCTCCCTAGACAGATTTATCCTCACTCTTCTGCCAGAGTCATTATACGAGGAAACAGCCAACCTCCCGCTTTCAGCCAGGTTCCTAAAACTGCACCTTTGATAAATGCAGAGGCAAATATAGGCATTGATAATATGCACTTATAATTCTCTGTTGCGAAGGTTTTAGCACGTATCAAGGATATTTTGACAGCTACACTAATTTGAAAAGATAAATATCCACAATCCTTGCAAAATCTTGCAACCTAAGTTATATGAACTATAAAAGCTTACTCCCCCCCCCCTATATTTCTTCAATTCAAACTGATTTACCCTAAAATTGTAAGTCAAACCAGAAACCTTTAAAGGAAATTTGCCTACAATTACACATAATACTGCATACTTTTCACAGTAAGACTTAAGTGTACCACAAAGTGTAGTAGTAACAAGAAAGCTTCCCTGTCTGCACTACTGTGGAAATATGTTCTCCAACTGCTAAAGGAATACTAGGAGCATTCAAAAAATCTTGACTTTAAACAAAGGGAGCACTGATGTGAAAATCCTCCCTGGTAGTATCCCTGGTGAGAACAAACGTGAGAACATAAGAACTAGTGGCTGCTCTTAAGATAGGCAGTACATATCTATAATGACACTGAAAGCCAAGTTACTTGCAAAACTCTAAATAAATATGAGAATTAATATGCTGATATTTGTATCGTGAACTATATACCATGAGCAAAGGTGACAAAGTGAGACTTATCAGTGAAGATGGTTGTGAGAGAATTTTCTGAACAATTTTCTGAGGCTTTCAAAACAGGCGATCATGGATATGCACGAATCAGCCACAATATTAAAGCAACGCTGTGTAACTCTTAGCAACAGCGCCCTCTGCAGACACTAGTGGTTGATTAATTCTGTTGGGCTCCATGTCCGAGCGATTAAGTGGTTTACATGTAAAAACAAAGCCTGTTATCAAATACACCGAACTCTGTTCAGTATTCTTGATATATTTAAAGTGTACTCGCTGAATATCAGAGGTAATCACAGACTTTTAATGACTTCGAAGTCTTTTGAATGGCTCTACATTTAAACTGTGACTATATCAGTCAGACACCCACGTTACATAAATTTGCTTCATCTCCTGACCCGTAAACTAAGCAATGACCCTAAACCTTCATCTATTCCTTGATAGACAGAGTGATCAACAAGGTCAGGAAACTGTTTGTTCCGCACAAGAGGCATGTGTGGCACATTCCAGCTTGACACGATTACCAAGAGAGACCTACAAACCTGGATAACTGTATTTGCACACTGAGCCACCAGGATGTCACCAGGGAACACTGTACACTATTGAATTTATGTTGTGAGCTTTTACATTCCACAATGACAGATTTATCACTAACCTGGTCGTGTTCCATGTATGATGGAAAAGGAGCAGAAACAACAGAGAAGCAGGAATTGACCTCTGTAGATTTATCTTGGAGTAATATGTTAAAGCAACTTCACTTTTGCGGTTTGGTCATGAAGATATTTTCAGATTTATTACATGTTTCCTGTATGTTCCCATCCTTTACCATATAATGTCTCTTGTATTGTAGTGTGAAAGCATTCAACAGTGAATTAGTTTTTTGCTCCAAATCTGTTTATTGTTGAGACACATGTGGAGGTGCACTTTAACTGGAGGCACATGTTAAGTTACCAACTCACTACAACTTGCCCGTGTGTGATTGGATCCGCCAGGACACATGTTAATTCCAGGTGTGAACAAGGCCTATCTGCTCCCTAGTGCAACTACTTAACAAATACCTACCTTTCTATAGAAGGTAAAATAGGCTTGATCTGAACTGAGTGGAGACATTAAATGAGTTTGTGGGTGTACTAACCTCTTCTAGAGAAGCCTCATAATGATAGTTTGGAAGAACATGAGTATGAACACAAAGTGTCGAAGGCAGACCAGTTGGTTCATTTGTTTTTGTCCTTGGCATGGTGGCCTTTATTGTCTCTGACAACCTCAGCAGTCCCATTTAGCCACTATTTGGCAACCACCTCTTTTAAGAGACATTACATCTTTGAGCAGGGTATTGATTTATTTCATGTCATAGAATAAATAGTGAAAACATTTTGAGCTTGTGTTTTTATCCATTCAGAAAACCCATCACCTTTTGGAATCCAAAAGTGCAAAAACCTATTTCTTGGTGTTATCCATTTGACACTGTCAATGGGTCACTGCAGTGCCAAGATGGAAATACTCAGCCATGGCGTTTACTGCTCATGTTTTGCACCATATTAAAAACACCATATGGACATGTTAACAGGGTTGAAAACGGAATTTCCATCGGACGGGGGATCTTTAAAGAACAATCCGGGTCTGGTAATAGTTCAAGCAGGACTCCCTGCCCATAATACTACCCCCTTTCAGCACTCCTCGGCAACTGGCTTTTTTTTACTTTACTCTCATTGGTGTTTCTGCCAAGTTGCGGTGGTAGATCGGTGGTAGACCGGCCACCTGCTTCCAATCTCTGATATGAGACATAAGGCACCATCCATGGAAATGTGTTTCAGCCACTGACACTAAGGCTCTGGTGTTGACACTTTGAGGTAATTAACAGCCTGAACACATCCCAAGCATGCGCCTCGACACTGGAGCCTGCTCTGTAATAGTAACATTTACCCCTGCTTGTGAATGCCACTCTGTCTCACTCTATTAAGCCTCAGATTAGGCTTTGCTTTGGCTAAATTGGTGCACGGGTCTGCTTGAAATTAAGAGTTTGCAGGCACACAACAGTGTGAGGACAGAAACCATCTGGTCCTCACTAAAGAAGCCTGGTTGTTTTCAAAGCACATTATAGCAGAGTGATTATGGACACTGCCTGAGACTGGATCCTGTTCTACTGGAGGTTGTAGCAATGAAATAAGACAGCTAATGACGTCAGCGGTTAATAGGAATTTTCTCGCGTTTAAGAAAAAAGGAGGAAGTTCCAATAGTGAACACGCTCATGCATTGACAAGAGTTTATTTAGTTTAAAGGGCCCGTGTTTTACAATTTTCTGATAGTTTGTTTGAGGTTTTGATCTTCAAAGAAATATGATAAATTTGTGGTTTCATGTTCCAATAACCATCACATAATTTTACATATCCTCTTTGTCACTTCTCTCTGGAGAGCTAACTCATCTCTGAGCCTCTCTTCTGATTGGTTGGCTGTTGTCTGAGGGAAGCATTTCCATAACATTAATTTACATGTCATTTAGCTGATGCTTCTCTCTAAAGCAGAGGTGGGCAAACTTTTTGATTCGCTGGCCACAATGGGTTCCAAAATTTGACAGAGGGGCCGGGCCAGGAACAGATGGATGGAGTGTTTTTGTGAACTAATATAAATGACATTTAAAAATCATTACATGAAAGGATTTTGCCTTTACCAAGTAGCATAGCACTTATTTGCAAGGCCATTTAACAAAAACCCGCCTTCAGAGAAAGGCTTGCTAGCGTTTGCTATTTCGAATGCCCCCCAAAAAACATGCCTTGGTAGAATACTCTTTAATCGCAGTTTGTCTGTGAAAAAAAATGTTGCTGAGTCTGTAAATAAGTCGCCAACCTCTGAGCTGCAGCAACCCGTTCTTGCGTTGACTGACTTCGTAGCAAAGTGATGGCTGATGTTGTACTCTCTGTAAACTGCGACAGTTTCTCGGCATATCAGCCATACAGCCTTCGATTGGACTTCAGTGAAAAAGTATTTTGTTGTCGACTCCGTGTTAAACACTCGGCACTCATTGTCCACTTTTTGTTTCCTTGATCCTCTCATTTTACAGAAGGGCTCACAGGGCAAAGGGAAAAAGTGAAGGGAGATCATGTGCCCTTTCGAGCCCTATACACCACACTCCCTGGCAAATTTAATTTAGCTGACGCTTTTATCCAAAGCAACTTACAATAAGTGCATTCAACCCCGAGGGTTCAAACCCAGAACAACAAGAATCAAGAAAGTACGATTTCTTCAAAAATAAAGCAAAACTACAAAGTTCTATAAGTACGTGCCATTTAAGTGCTACAAAATTGTTAGTTTCCCAAAAAAAAATTAAAAAAAAATATTTTTTTAAATTTAATTTTAAATTTTTTTTTTTTTACTTGGACAAGTATGGCGGGCCGGATTAAAAAGCCCAACGGGCCATATACGGCCCGCGGGCCGTACTTTGCCCATGTCTGCTCTAAAGCGACTTACAATCAGTGCATTCAACCTCCATTCAGAGTTCAGCATTTACTGTAGTTTGGTAAATCTGAATTGTGAATGTCAGTCAGTGCTGGAAAGCGGAACCAACAGTTAAATATGAATAAAATTCTCCAGTTTGAAAAAAAACAACCTTTAGGCATCAGTTCATCATAGTATTATTCTTGGGAAGGTGTTCCAATGATTTATTGGCCTCTTGACATTTAACACCTTTGCAACATTTCTGTTGACATTTTTCTTGCAGCTTGTGAACTCGGCAACAGGATGACCTCTTAGTGTTGTGTTGATAATTAAGTTAAAACCAATGACAATACCCGCTTGGTCTGGGTGGGCCATGTTAGGGGAATGATTCAGGGTAGTGACTGTATAGCTTTGACATCTCACAAAATACAAACACCTTGACAGCTAATTTTTTTAAAAGCTTACTTTCACAATATTTATATAACACCTAAATCTGCTTTATAATAAAAAATACGTGGATGTGCCCTACATCTCCTTTTAGAAATTATTTTACCAGTAAATGGGCTGTGGACTGTTATCAGTCAGTTCCTCTGCAAGTAAATCCTGATGTCTCATATGGTAATTGTCTTTTTTCATATGACAATCGAGTTCAATTCCTAAAGACCATGGCCTGTCTCCCATAGTCTCAGTTCTCTCCTCAAACACTCATGTCTGGACAAGACGGGTCCAACTCTCTACTAAATTAAACAAATGTTCTCTGTGTATTTTTCATGTAAACCACTCCCTAGCATATACACTCCATAGCGTATTTTGACAGTTTTAAAAAAACATGTTTTGTCATCAGCACCTTCAATCTGACATAAAATAATAGATGTAACATTGAAGTGCCAATTCTCAGCTTGAATTTGAGTATGTTTAATGTATCCGTTTTGTGCAAATGTATAGCCCCTCACATATAGTACAACAATAGAAAGGGGGCCGACATGAAATTGAAACATACCTGACAAAACGAGCCAAACTACAAAAAAATTGTCTGGTCAGTTTTGTACAAAAGTGGAGCCACAATTACACAAATTACTGAAATGTGTGAGTATATTAACCTATAACTTTGAATAAAATTGAGCAGCCGAAATGTCACATACCTCTCCCATGGAGTACAACAATAGAAAGAGGAGAGGTGACTATGGAGGCCAAGACATGATTACAGATTTTGTGTCATTATAGCAATAAATATTACATCTCCTGTTCACATATTACTGCTGTATGATTGGTATTGTTTGGTTAATTATTGAAATTAGTCCTCAGTGAAGGGCCATTAATTATTGTCTCACCATACGTAATAGTTGTATTACAACAGCAGCTAACTCTGACTGTATTGAAGTCCGTAGTAGACTATAGTATACTAAAATTCAGTGAGGAGTCAGAGCCACATGTGGCTTCTTTCCACAGGGTTGTTGATATTCAGAGGGAAGGAGTTGAATAAATAGAAATGCTGACTCAGTGCTTCAGATTTAAAACCACCAAGCTTTCTTCCTCACAGTCTCTTGTGTTATATCTTCATTTTTGTCACTGAAACAGAACAGTGTTCATATCAGAAAGGTGTTCTTGTTATTTATACTACGTGGGCTCAGCTCGTTACCCTGTGATTTCTCTATTGGGATTTTACACATTGTGCACTATCCTTTTCTGCTACAACTTCTCCATTCGATTATCTGAATTCCATTTGAAGACACCATGCATGTGGTTTTTATTTGGATCAGAAACAATCGCATTTTGGGAAAACTCTTGTAAAAATGATGGCGATATGTCCTCACTTGGTCTTTTATATTATAGATCCGATTTCCTTAGCCTGAGATTTGATCTCCTCTCTTCCACATGTCTTTGGCAGTAATTTTATACAACCCTGTGACTTTCTGTTGGATAGAAAAAAAGGATTTTACTAGCATGGCTGGTCCTGAGAGCCGGTGAAAGAATTTGTCTTTTAAAATGGAAAGAAACTATATTCTTACAGATTTCTGGAAGTAATTAGGCTCAAAGATGCTGTTGAGTCAAATTTTCAAGGTGTAGTAACAACAAAAATATAGCTGAAGGAAAGTAAATAAATCTAGAGCTAGATTTAATTTGGTAAAAAATGGTGGTGTAAAGCCGGATTCCTTTATGAAAAACGAGATGTAAAAAAAATCATGTCCTGCTAGCTGTTGTGGTTTTTCTCAGGGAACAGTGATGTCTTTTACAGGTTTGGAGTGAATCCTCCCCCCTTCTGCTAACTAACATACCATACTCTGAGTTTATCCTCTCCCAGTCTGACCATGCACTTAGGTCCACTGTAAAACTCCACGTGAATTATAAAGCATTTTGTTTTGGCTCCTGAGAAACACGAACCACCTGAACCTCTATTTCCCCTCATATTTCTTTGGCTACGAGAGAAAAAGACACATTTTTAGTGCTGCTTTATTTCCAGGCTATGTCTTAGTCAACAAACGAGGTGAAGACATAATCTCATTCATGCACCGCACTCTCATGGTTTCACTTGGTGATACAGGATACTGCACCCTACAATGTAAATGTCCAGTTTACAGATTAAAGGGCTTGAACCATGTAAGTGTGCAGCAGAGTTAACATATGATGGGAACCATGTGGTTGTAATGAAGGCAAGGCTTCTACTGTTTGTCTTGGTCAAGTTTCAAAGATTTATTCAACCAAAGTTTAGTTGCTAGACACTAAGGTGCTGAGTGTTTGGAGGTGCGTGTGTCATGCCATTCTTTGTTTTCAGTAAGAGCTGCAGAGCAGACCTCATGATTACCTTTGACAGCTCTCTCTTTGCTTTGGCTACAGCTGCTCTCGTGCTCTTTTGAATCTGAGGTGAGTGAAAAGGTTCACTGAAAACTCGATTTACAGTGTAAGCCTGCAGACCTGAACAGATCCCTTTAAGGTTTTCTATTCTGGCATAATATGAACTTAATCACCAGTCGTCTGTATTTTTATTCCTTGAGTGAAAACATTAGGATAAATGTATTTCGAAGATATTCCTGTATATGATAACTTATTAGTGTGAATACTCATATGCAGTATGATCAGCTATTAAAAGCTGACCTAAAAACTGAAACACAAATAATTAAGTTTGTTCAAGAGAAATTTGATAAGTCATACAGTAATAACACAATTTATAACTTTACCAAGTAAAGTCCTTTTTTAAGCTGTTTTTTAAACTAATTTCTTTTGTCAATGTCAAGCTGTTGAAGCTAAATGAATACATCTAAATCGACAAGACCTATGTTATATATTTTTTTGACTTGTTTACTTACATCATCCAAAATGTTTTTCAACAATGTTCAAACAAATTTTTATTTAAGGTTTCTTTCATCACCTTTTATTGTGTTGTATCAGCCACGGGGGCTTTGGCTCTCTGGCTTGTTTTGGTCACTCGTAATGGATCAGGATGATTCATTGCCATTTTCCGCGTAACATGAATAAAACTTGATATTTAGATATATATATAATAAATGAACTAATAAATGATTTTAAGGAAGATTTTTTATCCACAATGGAGTTGAAGACAATAGCTCCCATAGTCCCAAGGTGATTCACAACATCATCAAAATAGGTATTTTCCTATTGTTTTGATTGAGACACCCCGAGCATCCAAAGTTACTTCGAAGGAGAAAACTGAAAGCAACGAAAGTTAGTCAAATCTTTCCTCTCACCAGATTTGAATAAGCATCATTCATACTGGAAATTGCATAGATAACATCATACCGTTCCTCCGTGAGGATTTGAAAGGCCAGGTGGCTGCGATGAATTGCAATAACATATTTTGTCCACATGCAACATCAGCCACAGCTGTTCCACCTACAAGGTTATTGTTTTATAACCGACATGGAAGTCTCGTGACGAATAGTGAATCCATCACGCGGTCAGGATGAAGACATCCTAAGTGCAAAAGGACAGGATGTATAAGGATAAAAACAAAGCATATGAATGGTAGACATTTGGTGTGAGTCTCCCCATAGAGGAACAAAGGTCGCTCTAAAAAGCAATGAGACTGAGATGGCACTATTTTATTGTCGTTTACCCCGTGTAACTCCTCTTCCTGTTTTCATTCCTCAAGTCTGTCATTATGGGTTCGGATGTTGGAATCCTGATGCCAAGACAGACTTGGCCTGCTGACAGGAGGACACAAGCAGCGGAGCTACATGCTAAGCATCGCTATCAGAGGAAGAAGCTCATTAGAGCCCTAATGGCTGCCATATGGCAGGGAAGTTCTCACACACTAAACAAACAGACCTTGGTCTCCCCAAATGCATTAAGGCACCATTGTTTACCAGGTTAATGCTGACTGGGTCGGAGCTAATGGTCTGTGTGATTGACCACGTGTTCCCAAGACTCACTGTGAGATTCCTACAGTAGCAGCAGAGCATTCTCAGTTCATCCTCTTTGAACTCCGGCTATAGTGTTAGCATTAGATTTGGGTAAATAGGTTTGGGAACAAGAGGTCACTGTTGGGATCCTTTAATGGGCATAGTGGAAGCTTCTTTACTTAACTAAAGATAATAGAGACATTCATCAACAGTACATTTTTGTATGAGCTCTTTGTAGTTTTATTGTCATCCTTCTGTTGTTTTAAAAAAACTATCATAGCTGAACTAGCTAATCATGTGACCTAGCTAACTTTCTAGTCTCCACTTTCGTCCACGATCCAGAAAATAAGCCAAAATATCCTGGATACAAACACCACCATCTTGCACACGTTGAGCCAGATCAACAATTATGATCACATAGCGAGGTCCCGACCCTGTTTTATAGGATTTTAGTTTGGTCCACGTCCCATCCACTAAAATGGAGGAGACGAGAATTATGATATATCGACATGTCGTCCATCTCTATGTACAGTGTATGTTCTTACCTGTTTGAGACAAACATTTGGTTGAAGATTCATTTTTTTTCTTTTTTCAACAAGAAGATGTAACTGTTACAGCTGTTGAACTAGTGTGTGTGGTACATGTTGTTTCTCAGAAACAAGAGAGACTCAGGGTTTACTTAAATGTTATTTCATGTTGCAGACATGGATTAAGCCTATAAGATAAAATACATTTTCCTGGGACATTTTTACAGAACAATCATTATAGACAAAAATCCTGGTGAATTCATGTCTATGAAATCAAACCTAATCTTGATTTGTTAAGTTTTTTTCTTTTACTTTGCGATGCCAAGTTGAACGCGAGGAATACAAATTCACAGCCACGCTTCATCCTGTCTGTGCAAGACATTTTCTGTCCTATCTGTTGGGGATCTAAACAGGGATGGCTTTTCCAGATGTACAGGGACCAAGTTTGACAGACGCTATAATGGAGACATAGGAGAGAGAGTTCAAACAGGACATTCAGGTCAGCTGTTCCAGCTATTTTACTCCAGATGAAGAAGATATTGTAATTAACTTGTGTTTTATTTTTGAATAACTTGTGTTTCAGAATACCAGATTAGGTGAACTTTATTCATGCTACACCAAAACAAAAAGGAGGATAAAGATATGTTTACAGTGAGCTGAAGGCAGTCTCTGAAAATCCTTAGAATGTTAGAGTATAATTTCTGTGTTGCGAGGACAAATGGGAAACATGTGAGCTGCTGGAGTGAGGGAGCTGGTAAAAGCATGCAACCATATTATCCAAAACGTTTTTTGTGTACTTGATTGATGACCGAATGACGACTTCCATTCTTTCTCCAGGTTGAAAAGCCATGATTGATTGTGTCTCTTTCTGTCCATTTCATTCAGTGCAACATTTTCAAAACAGTCCCACTTTTGTCTCCTCTCTATTTCCTACTGAGCTTATTGTTGCAGCTCTCTTTCCTCTGTGTGACAGGTTCCTTCAGCTTCAGCTCATAAAGTGATCGGCAGTTACTTACTGTCCCAAGACAAATGCAGTACAAATATATGCAGCGGTTGTTACTGGTTTAAATAATAGATATAGGAATGAGCATGGTTGATATGAACTGATAATCCCCAAGAGGGGAAGTCAGGAGATCACCAAATTCAGTTAGATTCATCCTCTGGTGATACCGAATGTCTCTAAAATGTATTAGATCCAAACCAATCACACGTGACATTGAGCCTTGTGCACAAAATAGTAACTAGGCAGATCACAGAAGCAATGCAGTTGCCGCATTATACATAGTATTTCATAACCGCCTTATGATATCGCCTCACATTACATCTTCCAAATCAGATTAATGAATGTATCTCTGGATGGGAGTGAACCAATCAAATCATCAGGTGTAACATCTTTGCGTTGAATTATTGCAGCTGTGTTTTTACAGATTTATTATCTGGCTCTCCTGCAACAATCCCTCTGATGTTCAGAAGAATCAAGGAAAGAACGTTTCCTGTTCCTGACAGTTTTATTTTGTCCAACTTTGTGGACCTCATGTTGAAATATCAAATGTGTTTTCCACTTTTGGTCATGTGTCATTTTCGGTTAAATGAAAAACAATTGAAAGATGATTGGTTTTGGTTAAGTCTTTACAAGTTTTATGAGGGTTGAAGGCTGCGATAATAGAAATAGACAAATTAATGTTAGTTTGGTAAGCTGCGTTCCTTTTCTGTGTTGTTTTGTTACAGTAGAAATGTGGGAACGGGGACTTGGAGAATGTAGGAAATTCAAGAGATTCAAATTCCACCTAGTGAGGAAGAAACAGTGAATCCCTCGAGCTCTGAGTATCACTTACAACCACTGAGGTCGGAGATCCAAAGCCTCCACGTCTATTGAACCGAGTTGAGAAATACACCATGCAACTGAGGTCTGCGGATTCAGTTATTGATCTTGACTTTTCTTTGTCTAATATCTTTAACATCAGCGGATTGGACACTTAGTTGGACATTTGTTGATTTATGTAATGTCCTTGTACTTCCATCTTTTTTCTTTTAGAGAGGAAGAGCATTGGTCCTTGGAGAGACTGGAAAGGGGCAATACTGTTCTGTAGAGGACAAGTAATGTTAATAACACCTAATGAGATTAACAGGTACTGGATCTCGTAGGCTGATGTCTGAGAACACCAGAGCACTCAAGCAGCTGTCCTCTCTCTACTGATGGGAAACCATTATCACCCCTATTCATAAACCAAGAGGAGACCATCACTTTCCATTCCTGAGCTATCAATGATCTCATGTAATTCATTTAAAACATATGATAGTTTTCAAGATTGGCAGGTAAGACATTATAAGACAATACAAATAAAGTGGGATAAATGGGTCAAAAAGTTATGGATAAAGACAATGTCCAATATACGAGGAGGATTCTGGTGTTCCAGATTTATTAAAGAATGACTCTGCGTTGAGGTAAGGGTTACATTTGGTCCATCGTGTCAGTCCATCAGGGAAATGAAGATTGATGATGCAGATTTGTAGGTATGAGACTCAAAGGCCACATGAGGGAGTCAGAGCTGGTGCACATGGAAAACATCAAGCAAAAGGCTGCAGGTGTTTTGGTATCAGGGGCTTTGGAGCTAAAGGGGAGAGTCACAGCACGATATTACATCTTGATAAACTATGTGCTTGCATACCTCAACAATGCTGGTTGACAGCATGTCAGGTTTCTATGTTGTCATCATGTATGGAACATATATAGTTAACAGAATAATGGGAAATTTCCCCCCCAAATACCTATAAGGATGAGTGTTTAGTGTGTAAGACACATGACGTGTTTTAAGACATGAACTCCAGAAAATTGGGTCAGCAGGAGGTGCATTCACAAAAACAGGAAAATGTCTGGAAAATGTTTCAGATGAGAGGTGGTGCCTAGCACTCAGGAGATGCATACATTTTGCTGTTTTGTTTACAACACATTGACACCGACGTTGTTCCCTATCAAAAAAAAGTTCCAGAATCTTGTTGTCCTTCCTGCTTGACATCTTTGTCTGCATCATCTACGTGTATGGTTCCTCTTCTTCATCCTGACATATTTGTTTTCTCTTCAAAGCATCATCAACACCATTCACTCGCTGGGAAATTTTCGAGCATTTGTCCTGCTGTATTCTCACATTGGCTCACTCAGACATTTTGCGGACAGGAGAAGTTCTAGAAAATGTCTGGATCAACTGATTTGGAATTTAACCTTCTCACATACAGCCCCTCCGGACTCTATTGTATCGCTGAAGGCAGCTTAGAGTGTGTCAAGCTGTTAGAGAGAGAAAAAAAACCTGACTTGTTTTGAAACTGCCATATTTTGACTATTGAGGCCTTTTTATCTTGAAAGATGAAAGACATTGGTGAGGTCAATGGGATCGTTTAGATATAAATGCATGCATGAATGTGAGTATTCATTCATGCGTTGAGATGTGCTGTGTTACCAAAGCAATTAACCACTCCAGGTCATGGTACACCGTGAGCATCTGAGAGGTGCTGTTATGCATTCAGAGAAGCTTTAACACCGTGCCCCATCTGGAGGTATTTATGATTACTTTTCTACTCTAGAAAAGGTTGTTCATGAACAACAGTGAGAGAAGTAGTCCAAAGCTCAGGATAAAAAAGTAGAGAGCATTGCTGGTAGAAAAAGAAAACAGTTTGAGTGTTGGTGACTTCACTTAAGGGTTTCTTAAAATAAGGTTTTAGCCCCTGCCACCATCTTTTTCAAATGTAACACCCCAAAAAATCAAGTATACATATCTCCTCTAATGTTATATCTTTGTGTTTAAGTCTTACTTTGCCCTAGTTGATACGCTAACAGAACTTAGAAGAAAGTGGTTAATTAAGCAACAGGAAACAATTGGAAATCGTTCTTCATCCCTTTGTCAAGGACGTATTTTTTCCTTGGTCTGAAAATGTCATTGCATGTCCTCAAAAAGTGTGCAGTTACCACGTGGAGTCTTCCAAGCTTTCTCTTCAAAGCAAATCTTTCGAGCTAAACTCATTCAGCAGTGTAAAGCTCCGTAGTTCAGCATATTTTACTGATATGATCTTTTAAAATCTACCAGATGGATGTATGTGATGATTGCTGTTGTATAAATCAGTTTTATAATCTCTGCTCTTCACCTCCCTCACACTGATTGCTGACGAACCACAATGGCAATTTTTAATGCATAAATCTCCTTATATTTCCTTGTATCTTCATAGCACAAGCCCTGGAGTATCTAAAATGATTATATATCTTATATCCTTTTGGTGAAGGTTTGGCACAAGTCTTTGTACTAACAAGTCCGCGCTTTCCATTCTTCTTTGTTTAGCACGATGTTCACTTGATGATGGTCTGGTTAGACCAGAAACACAGAGCGTGACCGATGACTTTCAGGCAAGGCCAAACCACAAAATGAGAAATCTGTTAATGGATTTCTGTGTGTACTCTAGGTTTCATTGAGATAACAGTTTTATTTGAGGTTACAGTTTAGGTTCAGGTCATAACTTAAGGTTGGTCTGAAATAAAAAGACATGATAACAAATATGTCTTTCTGTGAGTAACATTTGACTTTCTGCCTTTTTAAGCATGATGTTATCCAGACGTTCTGAACTGAGTGTTTCTTCAAATTTGTTTTGTCTGTCTAGTTGGCATTTGGCAGTGATAGCAAATGACCCTGAGCTGACATGGAGAGCTCATTAGGTCTCTCAGGAGCTGTGGGATCAAAGTGGGGATGTGTAAGGGGGCAGGGCCCTGAGGTTAAGGGCCCGTTTCACCTCCCTATGAGTTAATGAAAAATGCAGAACAGGATTGTTTATCTGTGTGTAACTGTGTGTGTGTGTGTGTGTGTGATAGTTTCTTAGATCCCCCCCTAGTGAAAGAGAATGTGCTGAATGCTGAAAGTCTGCTTTAGTAATGGCTTGTAAACGTCCAGACATCAGGGCAACGCAGACCTGGAGACTACTCTGCCAGTTATTTATCCTCTGGTGAAGTAAACAAAAAGCATTAGGAGGAATGGACACAATCCTAAACTGTCAATTACGCTTATCAAATAAATCAAAGAAAGAGAAAGAGCAGAAGCTAAACCTGAAGCAAAATCCCTGAAACAAAGTGTGATGACCCAGATAACTCTGCCTGCCCTTAGAAACCAAGTGTGGGTGTGGCCTGAAACAAATAAATATGGCGACCCATCCTTAGTTTCTGAGGTCCTGTAGAATTCTGCAGAAGCCAAACCACCATATTTCTTCTAATCACTGCCAATAGATCTGGAAACATAGTATTGTTTCCCTTTAATTGCCACTGTGGGAGAGAAACGTGTGTCCTGCTACTTCAGTTGCTTTTCTTCATTTGTTCATCCTCTATAAGAAAAATACATCTGTATCTCTCTGTCTTCATGGAAAATATATGTGGGGAATTCATATGGTTGTAATAACTATAGCATCACTGTTCTAAACTACTGTACTTTGCTTCTCGTCTATTAAAATGATCTGAGTAGATAATTAGTAATCCCTCTCACACAGTCAGTGGGGGACAATTTTGTCCTTATTGACTAAATGCCAGGGTTTGCTACAATTATCAAGCAATATCGTTCACGTATGTAGATAATCACATAGTATGGTTCATCATGGTTTATTCATGTGCACATATATACACAGAGACATTATTAAATGTTTTTTAGCAACACTTATTTGTCTGTTTCCTACAGATCTGATAAGAAACCTTTAAAATACAGAGTAGACGTTACATGAAAAGTAAATTAATAGTCCGACAGGGGGATTGTAATGCTCTGAGTCTGCTCATTTAGCATGTTAAAATCTAAACCAGAAATTGTTTTCAGGTTTTTTACCAGAGGGGTCTTTGGGTGCATGTGCATCTATACTTGCTATTCATTATTGGCATTACATTTACCTGTGTATGCTTTAGATTAACATTTGCATACCTAAACACCAGGGGATTAAAGGAAAAAGACATATCGTGTCAACAAACCCTGAACAAAATTGTAAAAACTTTAATTAGAGTCTTGGTAATGATCAGATGCACTTCCTTGTTTATTGCACAAGAGCCATAGGCATGCGATTGCATTTGATACACTGTGATTCTAAAGGCAGACCTTGAGTTGTCATGTGCTCTCAATCTACACAAACAAGCTGACAAACTTAACCCCATCTCCTTCTGCCAGCTGTCTCTTTCTGTCTTTCCAGTCTTTCCAGTTGTGCTTCTGAAATTTCCTGTTATTCAAAGGCAAACAAACTATAACGGCTCAGTGCTTCCATTAAATATTGTACCAGATGGGGACAAAACACTAAATAACTTTTCCTTTCTCCTCTGTTGCCTTCTTCCTTCCTTCTTTCTTCCCAGGGAGTGCAATGCATTTATCTTTCACCGCTCATTTTTCCAAACATACAACACTGTATCATCTGCGAAAGGTTCGGCTGTGACTCTGCCCCATGGACCAGAACCACAGGGCCAATAGCAGCAGTTTAATAAATTGAATCAGGTGAAAGTTCCAAAGGAGAAAGAAAACATTATAAGAATCTGCTGATTCATTTACGTGCCTCCAAGAGCGCACCGGTCCTAAAAGATTGGCAACAGACTCACTATCAACTGCCTGCTAGTTTAGCAACATCAAAGTAATTCAAAAGTCAGGAGGTTCATGATCTACACGGAAAACAAACTGTTCAAGTTCCATTACTTTTGTTTCTGATGATAAGGGAAAGAACTGAACGAAACCCGCAAAGAGAGAAGAAGAAAGTTTAGCTGAAAGGGCCAAAAACCTGTCTGTCCACACAATCGATCCAGCAGCAGTGTTGTGAATATGGTGCATTGCTTTATGTAAGTAAAACTGCCCTTTTTATCCTGTTCCTTTCAGATGTTAACGAATGTGAAGTGGATGAAGGCGGCTGTGAGGGTTACTGCTGCAACACTATCGGCAGCTACTACTGTAAGTGTCCCGAAGGCAGCAGACTGGAGCCAGATGGGAAGACATGTCACGGTAAGACTGACATCTGGATGTAGCTAGTGTACAGACAGATGGTAGCAGGCTCTGCCCGGCCAGGGCTTCCTGTACTGTTTTATGAATGGACAATCATTTTTCAGTCAAAAATGTGAATGAATTTATTTGATGTTAAAGATACCTGTTGTTTTTCCAAACCAGCACAAAACACCAAATGTAATGCATACTATAACATGCCTAGCGGGCACTTTCTGGTATTTTTTTGCGTTATTATTGTTTACCCTATAGACCTTGTATAAATATGGACGGCGTGTCTCCACTTCCTTCCACTATCCAGAAATGAATACAAAAACCCCCAGCTAAGAATGCTGCCATGGTGCATATTTAGAGCCAGAATCTGCACATAGCAACTGTGTATGGAGTCGAGGTAGCAAGCTCCCATTGCTCTCTGCTGTTAATCAGGATGTTAAACATCAGTGTGCTAAGAACTTCCTAAAATAACGTGCATCTCCTCAAGAACACGGAGAAGGCCGATTTTATGTTCCATACTTCAGCCAGCCACCAGGTGGCAATCTAGACACTTTGGCCTCACTTTTGGGGAGCTATCATGTCGTGCATGTTTATAAACAATCAATGCTCTACCCACACAAGCTGGGCAAAGATTGGCTATTACTAGTTGCTTTCATTGGCTGATTGGTCTAGGTAAGAACATCAGACTAATATGCCAACAAAGGCAATAACAATATTTCAAGCTATAGTGGATGTTATCAATCCGGATTACCTTAAAAAGTCTTTGCTAATGTTTAATGAGTAAAGAATTACATTTAGTTAATTTACTAAATGTAAAGCACACATTTATTTTGCCTGCAAGAAAATTCCTATTTTTATATATTTTATATTCATACTTGAACAAACACACCAAAACAAATTAATTGTATGTGTAAACATTTTTGCCAATAAACCCTGATTCTGAATCCATGAACATTAAGGTCATTCGATTTAGACCAAAAAACCAAGGTTGACCTACTGAGGGCCGACTTAACTGTCTAGACTCCAGGCTGTAAATTGCTGAACCCCCCCACCACCACACACATGCGGCTCACAGGTTTTTAATAACCTTCTCAGACCCCATGCTTTCTCACTCCGTCCGTCTAATCTGACGTGAATATGCAGAGTCAGTGTTGAAAACTTAGCACCATTTGTTACTTAAAGATACAGGTGTAAATGCTCTTCCCTCAACTTTTAGCCTTTAAGACACGAAACTGTCACTCTGTGATAATTTAAGTCTGAGTTGTCACCTCGACGGAAGCCAAACGACAGCTGTGAACTTCCTACTTAACAATGTCTTGTATGAATAGTGTGTGTGGTCATATTTATGGGGAAAGACGGTGAAGTGTGGGTTTGAACTGTGGCAGAAAACACCTGTGGAAGAGATCTTTTTAGAAGGTGTGTTAGGAACTTTTAAAACCATTATTATATCCTGGAAACTGAAAGATGAGTGAGACCACTCGACAGCCACAATGGTGCTTTTGACACTCATTTAAACAATTGCTGTCACGCCAGCTCCAGTGCCTCAGATCCTCCTTTGGTTTTTGCGTAAATTCAGCCCCTGTTGCGTTTCTTTGGAAGACCACCTGTTTGTTTTGTTCCGCCACCAAAGCTGCGCTCCCGTACGTTTCATCTGCTGCTTTGTCTTGTGGGATGCTCGCTCAGCAGCTCCGCTCCGGGCCAGGCGGTGTCACACGATACCATTCAGAGCTCATGGCCCTCGACCTCCGACACCGCCGCCGCCCCTCCTACCCCCACTGCCACACACACCACTTCACCCTGTGGTAAAAAGCAGCCATTGTGTGTCTCCCACTGAAATCCTTTCACACAAGGAGCCCAATAAGTATATTAACCTTGACAAACCTCCCCTTGCGTCTGTTGTTTTGTATACCAGGGTGCCTCTACCGCAGCTGCCAATGTGTGAATAGCCTATAATGACACGATCGCTCATGAATGTTTGCTTAACCCGTGTTAGTGCTCTGGAGCTACTTCAGAATTATGCCTTGTCATTAGTGAGTCCTCCTCCAACTGTTCTACAATTATACTGTCCCTTTTTATTGTTTGTGTGCTGGATGTTGTGTGCAGTGCTTTTAAAATCCATGTGTTCATCCTTCCTGGTTTATCTGCAAAGAAGATTTCATAGTCAGTGATTTTCATTAAATGAAACTGAATTTGCTTTATTACTCATAATGTGTGTGGTATATTTATAATTGTGAGTGATTTACTCAACTGGTGTAATTTTTCATACATTGCATTTCGGCTATTTAAGAGGTCTGTTAAGCAGCCGACGCAATCTTTGGACCCAAGTTCATAGCTTTCCAAAAACACACCGGAATGTCTGTTTCAGTCTGATAAGGTAAATACCTTTAATCTGATCATACTAATCTATGTGAAGTATATGAAAAGGATTATTTTTATGGTGAAAGGCCTCAGCTTTGTCCCTCCCCTCCCTTCAGTTCCTACACAAACGAATTAAAAATAGTCTTGAGATCGTTTTGAAGATGCCTGTTCCCATAGGTCTGCCAAAGAGACTTTTTAGTTCAGGGAAAGAATACACACACACACACACACACACACACACACACACACACACACACACACACACACACACACACACACACACACACACACACACACACACACACACACACACACACACACACACACACATACACACATACACATGCCTAAACTATCAGAAAATTATTTCTAGTATATGCACTTTACGTGGGAAGAGCTTTGACCTAAACGATGGTAGCGCTTCATGCAGAAATAAACCGAACCACATGTTCTAAAAATAAAAAAAAGAAACTGCATCATTTGGCCCTCTCACGCAGCCTTTCTCTCATCACCTGTGAGAGAAGAAGCTTCCGGAGGACGTGTGATGTGTTGTCCAGATGTGTAGTAAAGTCTGATTATCCTTGAATTAGCTGCCCCAGGTAGCGTGTCTCCTCAACTAGCCTCTGTCTCTGCGGGAACATGAGCTTCAGTCTGACACACCCACAGACATACCTCTGCGGAGGAACTCTCCCCTGTGTAAAATAAAATATTATGCATAGTACGAGAGGGAGATAAGCCATTCATCATACTCATGTGTATTTTTCCCAAGAGAAGTCTGCAGAGCAAAGGGTCAATGTTGTGTTTCAGTGAAGAGTGGGGATTCAGAGGCACTTTGACACATTGGCTGCCAGAAGACGAAATGGATAGAATGTATAGACACTTTTCGATATAAGCATTTTCTTTTGTCCTTAACTATTAAATAGTGGGAGGGGGTGATAGTTAGGCTTGAACATGGACATGCACCAAATCTCACACACTCAAGGATAGCAAATGTAATCAATCAGTTACAGCTCTTTAAATCTGTAATACTAAAATTCTGTTTTTCATTTTCTTTTATTTGAGGGAATCTTTGATCAGACTGACTCAAAAATGAATACACTGTTTTATAAAGGATGTGACACATTTCTAAACTCCGTCTCATTTAAACCTTCTATTGATATAAGCATATTTGGCCAAGAATTGCATATTTGGCCCAGAATTGACCGAAGCAATGCTCCAATTTTTAACACAAAAAGGGCAAGACACATTTTATATGGATTTTTAATTAGGCCACACTCATGACAGACATATTAACAAACCATTTTTTTGGTCTTAATAAACTGTACATATCTGTTTGTGCAGATGTAAATGAGTGTGAGGTGCTCAATGGAGGATGCCAGCAGATGTGTGTCAACACACCGGGCTCTCACCACTGTGAGTGCAGCGAAGGATTCCGCATGCATTCTGATGGTCGGACCTGCATCCGTAAGTTTATATTCCAATTATATCTCATATATATATTTCCAAAATTCCCTCAGTTACATAGAGGAATAAGTTTAGTTACATTTTGAGATATGTTCTTTGTTGTGTTGAATTCTGTTTCCCTTTACTTTAACCTGAAGCCAACCTTGTCCTAGCGCTAACCACTGAGAGATTGTGGGATGGGATAAAAAATTGGGGAAACACATCTCGACTGTGAAACATAATTCGACATAACATTCATGTTCATGATCAACATGAAGTCTCTTCTGGTTTCCTTCAACTATTTGTTCAATATAGCCAATAATCAAATCAGACATATTTATGTTTATTATTGTGTATTTTATTGCTTTAACTAAACACTGCATACAACTCACAAATTGGACATCCACTATTTCCACTTTTTTCAAGTCTACATTCCTTCGAGATTCCAGGCTATTTGTGTATTTTCACAACTCCCAACTTTGATCGTGAGCATTTGAGATTTGCTAATGACCTGCTCACATCTGGAGTGAACATCTGGTCCCTGCTTGCCCTCAGGAGACTTGACTCACACCTTGTGTTTTTTGTGAGGGAACATACTTAATGAATATCACCACATGTGGATTAGCACGGTAAAACTCAAATGAGTTGCAGTGTCAAGTGGGACATTTCTGATTTATTTCATTAAGATGGATCTAAATATTTAGGACCAGTAAATAAGTAAGTACTGAAGAAAATTGTTATTTGCTGATAATCTATTCGCCCTGGTTACCGTTTGGTTTAATGTCTGAATACTTGATGTAAAGGAGGTAGAGATGGAGGGATAGCAGTGGAGTTAAAGGGATAGTTAATTGTGTCTGCAGAAGTCATCAGGGTTTAAAACCACTCGCTCTCTCCCTTTTACAGCCCGTCTGTGTCATTGTGTCTATGTTTAGAGCACCCACAAGGCACACGGCTGATATTCATATTTGGCACTTCATTAAATCACAGGAGAAATGGGATGGAAAGATCATTAGGAAGTAACCAGCAGTACCCACTGGACCCAGCATGAAAATCATTTGACACATTCCAGTCTTACCCTGGGATTTTCAATAATTACACAGCGGCAGAGTTGGAGTTGCAAAGCTGTTTTAGGCTGCCAACAATGTCAGTTATATCTGAGTTCAAAAGCTGTATAGCTTGTCTTTATTTACACTTTCTCTGTGTGTGTGTTTTGCCTTTAAGCTGTGACTTCTTGCTCAGTGTTGAACGGCGGATGTGAGCACAAGTGTGTGGACATGGGTAGTAATCATTACAAGTGTGAGTGTCGGAAGGACTACCAGCTGAAGAGGGATGGGAGACACTGTGAAGGTAAGTCATTTTACCAACAGATGCATGAATATATCAAACAAGAATGGAGCTGCAGGACAGCAGATGACTCTTTAGGGGCTTCTGCTTGTTTTAGATTGGACCACAATACAGCGCACGTGGTTACTGAAAGTGTGTAAGGCAGGAAAAAGAAAGAATGTAACAAGCAGCTTTGGAAAGAGTCAAGAAAAGGAATTCAGATTTGTCCTCCTGCAATGGATCTTCAGATCACATATCACAACCCCAGTTCTCACCCATTCACAAAGTGTGGAAAAACCTGTAAAACAATGCATGTGGAAAATTCAGACCGTCAGTCTAGTGTCAAAAATCTTAGGAAGTAACCAGTAGGGTCATGGTATCACCTGCTGGGTTGACCTGTCTTTAATCTTAATTGTGTGTTTGTGTTTGTGTCAGTGGTGGACCCCTGTGAGGAGAGGAATGGAGGCTGCGCCCAGCTGTGTCTTTCTGAGGACGGCCGGGTTCACTGCAGCTGCCGACACGGTTTTACACTGGCTAGAGATGCCAAGAATTGTGAAGGTGAGGAATTGCACATCAAACACACACACACACATTCCCATCAGTTTATTCATCATAATGGGGATAAATGCACATACACACACACACACACACACACAAAGAACACAATTACAAACTCAGTGAGGATTGCCAGATTTTTATTGCAACTTGAGTTAGAGAGGAGAAGGAGGAAGGAGAAAATGAAATGAGGAAAATATGGAGAAGGAACATAATTGAATCTGCTTAGAATTAAGAAGTCTTAATGTGTCTCTGTTATTTATTCTCATGCGGTACATTTGGTTTACAATCAAACTATCCGTGAACGAGAAATGAATATCCAATAAATTGTTTAAAAAGTGTGTAGTCTGTCTGTGTGTGTATGTGTGTGTGTGTGTGATATAGAGAGAGAGAGAGAGAGAGAGAGAGAGAGAGAGAGAGAGAGAGAGAGAGAGAGAGAGTGTTTGTGTGTGTGTGTGGCAGAAATGTCAATGTACATGTTTCTTTGGCTGTATGAATCATAACCCAGGTCCTATTCTCTCTGAATGTAAATATGTGCATTCATGTATTGTGTTAATTCTCTCCTATAGACATGGATGAGTGCAGCTCCGGCCGTGCCAAGTGTTCCCATGGGTGTGTCAACATGTTGGGCTCTTTCAGCTGTGTGTGTCACCCAGGTTTTGAACTCGGTGCTGATGGCAAACAGTGCTACCGTAAGTGCAAATTCAAATCCACAAATTCCAATGGCAAATGACCATGTCCTTTCTCAACCCCACCATTTTTTCCAAAACATTATTAATCTTCTGAATACAACAAAAACATAAATACATACATACAATGCCTAATGGATATGAAGCAGTAACTCAATTAGCATTTCTTAACATACAGACCTCCTTAAAACACACCTGATAAAACACAGAATATTGATTCTGAAATTCAGATTTCATGACAGTCGTGTTTGGCAGAGAATCCCCCCCAAAAGGAAAGCTTATAAACTGTATATATTTATTCAGCACATATATGATTTACATTGCCAGGCAATTAGAAAGTTTAAGTTTAGTTCAATCTCTTATCATCTTTACCCAGCAGTTAAAAGACAAAATAGTCCTTGAAATGCCCCCCACATTGTCCTCATGTGTCCGCACTGTAGTCATGGTTGTGGTCGTGTGTCCTCCAGGCATTGAGATGGAGATCGTCAACAGTTGTGAGAAGAACAATGGAGGTTGCTCTCATCGCTGCGAGCACACCACCAATGGCCCGCTCTGTTCCTGCAACCACGGTTACCAGCTGGACCGAGACAGGAAGACGTGTGTGGGTAAGAATTTCTCCTTTCTGTCTGTGGCTTCTTCTTATTCCTCTCGGACTTGTTCTCCATCGTCGTTGTATTGTTTGTTCTTTCACTCTTCTTCGATATTCACTTTCTTTTGGTTTCTTTATTTGTCCGTCTGTCTCCTGAAACCCTGTACCACTGTGTGCCGTCCTCAGATAGTGATGAGTGTGCCAGTGGGGAGTCGTGCTGTAGTCACGTCTGCAGAAACTACCCAGGCGGCTACGAGTGCAGCTGCAGAGCCGGCCACAGACTCAACCCAGACGGCTGCGGCTGCGATGGTAAGACACCGTTGGATTGTTAGCAGATTGCCTGGTCTGGTGATTTTCTAAGTGTTTACTATGTTGTGACACAGCTGCGCAGGACACAAAGTCCCAAAGCGCATATACAAACTAATTACTCCGATATTGAGCCTTTTCAAGCCGTCTCAGAGCAGAAAATTAGAAACACATTTGTTTACTGAAGAGCAGATTTTGCACAATCGAGAGCAACTGGCAGATTAGTAATGCAACAAAAAACATAATCTGCATTTGGAAGAATTTAGATTAAAAAAAATGCTCTGAAGTGAAACTGTCAAATCTTCATCTGGGTGGAGAAAAATGACAAGGCCCGACCTGAGCTTGAACAGGGTGCGTTCAATCTCAAAACATTTTGAAAGACATGTTTGCTCAAAAAACGGTGTGCAACCGATTTCGATATGTTTTCTCTTGTTTGGTGGGTGTGTCCGAGGTGTTGCCCAAGCATCAGCGACATATATAAAAACCCTGCTGTAATAAAAAAGGCAGGGCACACAATGGATTACCAATGTCCTCTATCATGTGACAGCAGCTATTTACTGTCGCAACATTGAAGTTGTTAAAAGCAGCCTAAACTAAAAACTGTTACAATGAGCATATTTTGAAGTATTAAATCCATTTTGAATCCCTTTGAGACAAAAAATGGTCGTCTCAGCTGCTAGGGTTGCTTGTGTTTCACAACCCTAGACTGTATATTAAGATGGATGACACGTTTCCACTCCCTCACAATAAATAAAAAGGAAGGTTGAGGTTTCACCATGTTTGTAGATTATCAAATAACTGATTAAAACCAAACTTACAGGAGAAATAACCTTGGTCCATGTCTCAAAAACTACCATGGAGGAGGCAGGGTTTATAACCTTTACTGCAGTCAGCCACCAGGTGGCAATGAAGATGCTTTGGCTTCATTTTTGGTAGTTGTCATTTCATCCACTTTATATACAGTCTATGATCACAAAGAACTGTTAAATAAACGTTTGACTGCATTTTTTCTAGGCTGAACGCAGCTCTGCTCAACAGTTGTGTGAAACCTGGATAAACTTAAACACAATTACAATTGAGCTGAGCTATTATTACTCTGTCGTTTCTTCAGCGGTATGATGTTTGTGAATTACTCTGACAGACATTGATGAGTGCCTGGCAGATACTTCAGGCTGCGAACACTACTGCGTCAACACTCTGGGAACATATGAATGCTTTTGTCGACTCGGCTTCCGCCTGGAGCAAGATCAGCACTCCTGTATCTGTGAGTAACGTTTGGACTCTAGTTATTCCTGGATAGAAAAGCCATATCTTAACCTGTCATCAATCAATCTGTGTCTTCAGCTCTGTATGGCAGAGAACTGGAAGAAGAGGAGGACGAGGAGGAAGATGACGAAGAGCAGCTGGAGGTCCACAGATTACCAGATCTGCTCTTCCGCAACGCTCCTCAGCTCCTGCAGTACACAGCAGCCTTACACTCCCGTTATCCCAGTGATGATGATGATGGCAGTGATGCTGGAGACAATGAAAAAGGATCCCAGATGCAGAGAGATCGCAGGGGAGAACTCAGGCTGGACAGCCACATAGGTGCAGTAAAACATGCAAGTGATGAAAATAAGATGAGAAATCAGATGGACGTTATTTGATTGTTTTCATATTATAAATTCATATGTTTTTTCAGTGTGTCTAGACGGCTCATTTGGGGATGACTGCAGTGCGAGCTGTGAAGACTGTGTGAACGGAGAGTGCAGTGAAACCAGAGACAGGTGTCAGTGTTCACCTGGATGGACTGGGACCATCTGCAACATGAGTAAGTCCAGTTTATACAAAGACGTTCTACATTCCTGTGAATTTGTCGCTAACCTCAGATTGGAAGCACAGGAGTGTAACTTGAATAAGGGCCTGGCAGCAGGAGATATGCTACATATAAACTCTTAAAAATCATTGTTGAAAAATGGATTACTCAGGTGAAGGTTGGTCAGGTTTAGGCACAAAAACAATGTGGTCAGGTTCAGGGAAATGTCATAGTTTGGGTTTGTTGTCAGAAAGAGGATGTTCATTGTCTTGGTTTAATATAAAAAACATGTATTTAAGATTAAAAAATGCTGGTTGTTTGTTTGGATTTGTAATGAGCAGCAGTCTCTCCCATGTTTAACTCCAGTCCTCCACTCTGGCCTCCTCCTTACATGGACTCAGTTACAATACCCACCTCATAATAACTGCAGCCGATTGAAAGCTTTACCACTTGAATATAAAAATATCGTTTTGGGGCATTTGTACAGAAGACTGATGCTGTCTCACATGACCACTAGATGTTGCTGTACAATAAAACACAAGTACAGGTCATAATAAGCTGACTGCACCATTTTTATAGTTCGACATTAAGGGAGAAATACATTTTTTTACATTCTCTCAAATGGTTAGACGTGAACAACAATTTGTGGTTTTTACACTTGCTTGTAACCTGGTAATGACAAGAAACTTGCTATTTTTGCACTTATTATTATTCATTATTACAAATAATGTTGAGTTTTAATTTTGCTATGTTTGCACTGACGAAGATTAGGGCCTTTCCTATGCTATACTAAGCTAAGCCAACTGAATAGCTTCATATTTAATAAGAATGGGTCTCAAACCTTAAGCCAGAAAAGTTATTTTAATGGTCCTACTAAACTATATCTGTAAAAGTTTATAACAAAATTTCATTTTGTAGAACATATAAAATAAGTGACTGGCTAAGACTTATGCATGGATAGTAGACCAAAATAAATAATTTAGGTCCAGATCATACACTTGAAATGTAGATAATATTACAGGACAGTATCCACACACACACACACACACACACACACACACACAGTATTGCTGGTTTTCCCCACAGAATATAGCCTCTTCTATAGGTCTATTTGAGCTATGATGTGGTGAAGCTGTGGAGATGTGAGCGCTCCCCCTGTGCATCGATCCATGGCCATGTATCAAAACCTGTCGGCTCCTCTGCGTGGGAGGCTGGCTTGTTTACGGGCTCCTGAACACAAGAGCACCGGGTGAATCAATCTGTCTGCTACTGGAGCGAGGCCGAGCCGGGCCCACAGCGAGAGCACATGCCTGAGGCCAAGGATGTCCACTACTAAAGCAAAGCTCCATTGTTCCCATCAGGCTCCATGATTAATGTCTGTCTTTGCTCCGAACAGGAGTCAGGCTCGTAATCATGTGAGGAGAGCCACTTGGGATGAGGTCCCGTTAGAAGCAATCTGTCACTTTTAGAAACACGCACCTCAGGTGGTGGTATTCAGATGCACACCCTGAAGGGGAAGTGTCTGGACATGGGCAGCATTTTCAGGTGGGGTAGAGTAGATGTCCAATTTTACTGCCTGAAGCACAGATATGGGAATTGCCACTGTAAAGTAATCACATAGGGATCTATAAAGAACTATGAACTGCTCAAAACATGGTGACAGCTTCGGACCTTCAATGACCATTAAAAATGAAATAAAATATTCTACCTCTTTGTCTCATACGATTTGACTGATGTCACATCTCCACCTTATTTTATGAAGTTATAGCCACAAGGAACACAATAAATTAGTTTACACTGAAGGTTCATGAACTGGGAATACAGCAAGTTAAGTTTTAGCCTCTCTTTCTACAATCTGCTTCAAAATTAATCTCTTAAAAAAGATTTCTGTAACTTCTTTATAAAAGGGAGGCCAAAGCGTCTCGACCACCCCCTGATGTCTGGCTACAGTGCAGGTCATAAGCCCCACCTTCTCCATGTTAGTGGAGGAGACGTTGACCAAACTGAAAAGTCAAAATAGATGCAAAGTAACTTTCCATTTTAGGTAGTTCTCATCACACTGATGTAGGTCCAAGGACCAAACATTCTGTTAGGTTTGGATTTAATTAGTGTTTTGATGCTAGAAATCAGCAGTGAAACGTCAAGATTGATTGGTCTATCGCTTGTAACGGCTCAATCCCTCAATTGCTATTGTCCAATCTGTGGGTCCAATTGCGTAACATGGTGGCGTTCGCATGCAGGATATTTCGGCTTCATTTTCTGGATAGTGGAGAGCAGTGAAGATGCCTTGTCCATCTTTATATACAGTCTGATCATCAGCTTTCTTATTGTTGTGATGCATCTGCATTAACATGGCAACATGGTTAATAAAAATATGGTTAGGATTGATTTAATGCTTTCCCATAGTTGACTTGACTAGTTCATTCTTGTTCAACTAACCCTTTCTGCTTGTTAATTTCCGTAGTCATCCTTATTTTCAATTTCTGTCTACATGTGGTTGCATGATGCAGTTACCCCACAAATTATTACAGCTGGCTTATCTTTCCAGGGAGTGACATAAAGCTGCTATGTGACATGGAATTTAAGAACACATTAATGTGAGGGATTGTAACACGTCTTCAACAGCCAGATGGTTCATGTTATAATGTCTAACAAGGCCACAGGGATTAGGAGTGTGAGGAGAGCACACACATGGAGAGAGACAGGATAAGGAGGAAGTGTTGACTGACTTCTTACCACCAGTGCTTAGACCTTGAATTTCCCACAGTTTGATCCAATAATTGATTCTGATATGCCAGTGCTTTTCTTCCTCATATAATCCCACCTCCTCTTGCTCTCTGCAGCTTGTCCACAGGGGACCTACGGCCAGGCCTGCAACAGTCTGTGCCGTTGTCAGAATGGAGGCGTGTGTGACCCTGTGACTGGGAAGTGTTTGTGTCCCCCAGGGGTACAGGGCCTGCTCTGCGAGGATGGTTCGTACACTCTTTCCTCTATAGACTCACACTTTAAGCAGACATAAACACAAACACTTCGAATTTACGTTTTTTTCATTTTAAGAGTAAGAATATTATGAATATGAAGTCACAATTTAATGAGAAAAAAACAGAATTGGCCTAATATTACAAAAAGAAATACTTTAAAAGAAAACTATATGTATTTTTAGGAAAGAGAAGAGGTACTCACTGAAGTCCCACTCCATCTTGATTACCTATCTCAATGTTTCTCAACTA
Organism: Limanda limanda; assembly: GCF_963576545.1. Classification (NCBI taxonomy): domain Eukaryota; kingdom Metazoa; phylum Chordata; class Actinopteri; order Pleuronectiformes; family Pleuronectidae; genus Limanda; species Limanda limanda. The sequence continues at coordinate 15,217,088 of NC_083641.1, read as the reverse complement.
CGAAACCCCTTTGAATAGCACGTAGATGCAACAATCAGCCGCTACCAAACATAAAGGCTATAGACGCAACTTCTTCTAAGCGTGTGGTTCTTTCTTCAGAAACAGACAATCAGGACACTGAGACATTATATGGCGCTGATGTGCCAAAAGATTAAATATTTGTGAAACCTTTTTGAAAAGTATATCTAAGATTTATTATATCTTGCCTAACCTTTTTAAACCATCATCCTCTGCTTTTCTTCCAGTGGAGCTTGTTTTACTGAAGCAGGAATTCTACCAGAACTATGACTATGTTTCCTGTCATTATTCATGTTCACAGGTTGCCCAAGAGGTTATTTCGGGGGGCACTGTACCAGAAAGTGTAACTGCCCAAACAACGGACACTGTCATCGTCTGGATGGAGCCTGTCTGTGTTCTCCAGGGTTATATGGTCGTTTCTGCCACCTGCGTGAGTACCATGATGAGGATGATGATGATGATGATGATGATGATGATGATGATGATGATGATGATGATGATGATGATGATGATGATGATGATGATGATGATGATGATGATGATGATGATGATGATGATGATGATGATGATGATGATGATATCACAAACAATAAATATAAATGCTGGCTAATCATCTTTATAAGTTTAATGGCAATTAAAAATAGATACATTATTATTTTGTAAGAGTAATTATATATATATATATCCTAAATGAAAACTCCACCCAGTTGAAGGTTAGAGTTACGGCTGTATTGTTGTTGTGCAAAATTCTGAAGTGAAATGTGAGATTAAAAAAAGTTTTCAGTGATCAGAACCATCAAACATGAACTTAATGTTTTGGTGTCATGCTGATTTACTTATCCTCTGATTAGATTATATATAGAAAATGATTTACATATTTTACATATAATGGGGACATGTCCTCAGTCATCCACCACCTCTCGATGTCACGTTCACTCTTCTTCGCTGGCTGTACTCAGGCGCTTTGACGGTGGCACCAGGTGAGAGGGCAGCTCTCTGGGCAGCCAGTGGCCTTCCAGCTTCCCCTCAATAAGGTGGACTGCCAACGCGAACTCCTCATTGTCCAACATGCCGTCTCCATCCACATCGGACAGCCTCCAGACGTGAGCGAGCACCGAGCTCGGCAGAAGCGTGGTCGTCATCCACTGTTTGACTTTGCTGCCACTCAGTTTGCCCGCGTTCGGACTGAGGTTGTAGAAAATCTCATCGTACTTGGGCTTGTACTTCTCCACGATCCACTCGTCGAAATCGGCCTCGCTGCCATCATCGTCTCTGGGGAGCTCCTTGAAAGGATCTCTCCTGTAATGCTCTCGCCTGAACGTTCCCAAGAAGTCACCGTCCAACATGCCGGGGAGGGATTTCTTCTTCTTTATTTCTTGCTGTTGAAGTAAAGGCACCAGGTTCGCTATGTCGGTGGTCAGGAGTTTATCCAGGGAGGCCATCAGACTTGGTTTCAGGGTCTTGAACTTTGAGAAATCGTGACCCATAAGTTTCTCCTGTAAATGAACGCAGTTACATGTAAGACACACAGAACATATTTAGGGAGGTTAAAACATATATGTTCTTAATACAGCAATTGAAACGTAGTGTTTGACCTGCATCTTGGTGCAGTCGGGGAAGTCACCAGCTGGAACTCGATGCTGTTGCTGGATCTTTTTGAAAATCACAGGAAGCTGATAAATCAAGTTGTGCTTCTTGCTTTCTTTGCAGAAAATGGTCGGCATCTCTTGCTTTAGATAGCTGATAATATGTGCATGAGCCTGGGAAGGGAGCAAAACTGCAATGAGACACAAGATCATCAATCAGCTGTATTTTTAAAAATATTTATCCCAGATAGAATACAGATGTGGGCCACTTCAGGCAATGATACAGCACTACTGATCCTCTTGTGGCCTCTACAAAATGGATTTGGGCCTAAAGAAGTCAGCTTGTAAAATAGAACAAAATAGCCCAAAACACATGTTGTCCTTTTTTGGCAATCATGTGCTGCTCTAGGCGAGTTGTAATCTGGTTGTGAAGAGTTTTAAATGGTGAATATGGCCCAAATAGCACAAATCAAATTCGGGCCTTCCTAGGTTGTGATGCGGAATGGCTATGGCTTACTTGTGGCCCAGATCTGACAAAGAGGAGCGGACTGTCCAAGTACCATCATTCTACGTGGTATGTGGGCCAAAACTTTTTTGGCTATATGCAATGGACACAATCTCTTACCCGTACTAAGCGTGCCCTTTTCACCAGGTCATTCAGCTTCCGTACTGCAGCATTCCGCGGCAGGTTCCGTATGTCGGTCAGAAGATCCTCCTCCTCCAGCTCTATCAGCTGGTAGTGGTCGCACATCTGCCTGGGCTCGGACCAGAACGACCCGATGTATACCCGCAGGATCTCTGGGGTCCGAAACACTTTCCCCAGTGACCACATGAGGGCGCCGTACACTCTCATGAGCTGCTGCGAGTCCACCCTGTCGGCCTTGTTGAGCACCACACGCAGCTTGTCCTCGTAGCCGCACAGAGACCCAAAGGCCCGGGTCAGCTCGTCGGAGAAATCCAGTTTGTGTGCGTCGAAGAGCAGGATGATTCGATCCACACGCTCTGCAAACCAGCGTAGCACTGCCGGGTAGTCGTAGCCTGGGGATGGAGTAAGAAAATTCAGGGTTTTCATCAACAATGACTGTTGGGAGGCCTCAAGAGGTTTTGAGCCATTTCAGTTACACCCATAGATTAACACATCCATTACACAAAGCAATGGCAGCTCCTTAACTTACTCCTCGTCTCCTCCCAACTATAATGTCACATTACCTTTGTCTGTTGTTCTTCTGACTTCATCGGTTGGACTAAGATCCTGTTATTTTATTGCATCTACGATGACTCCTCTTTTCAGGAATTTAAATCCCCCTGACAACAATGATGCTTTCCAACTCTGTCTAAAACTTGAATACGTGGACATCAGGCCCCTTTATAGCTTCTGCCACTGAAAAGGAAATTAGCAAAGTATCTCACCTCTACTCAGCTTTCTCTTAGCTGCAGTTAATATCCCCGGTGTGTCGATAATGCTGATGCTTTCAAGCACTTGATTTGGCATCTGAACACACTGAAACCTGCATCCAAAAAACACTTGTGAACAACAGAAAGGGAAAAAAACTAAGTCAAAAGTGTAATCGGTGACTTTTGGAAGACATAAGATAGAACTCCTCTTATTCTCCCCCTTTTCCATTTTCTGCTTCTGTGTCTTATTGAGTCACCTGTTGAGGAAAGTATTTCCAAAAGGGCCAAGGTTGCGGAAGGGTTTCTTCGGATCCACCGTGAGGGCATTCCCAGGGATGATTCCCTCCACGTCTCCGTACATGACGGCGCTGAAGCAGTCAGTGGTCGGCTCTGGCCCAACTCTGCTACCAGGAAAATCTTCCTCTATGAGATACCTGAAGACACAAACAACGTGGAGCACCACCGTCATCATCCTTTGTTCCAACACAGGGTTAATCACATGCACAAAATGCAAGGAATCTGCATATTTTTTAATGGCTGAAGAATGGGAGACCACAATCTTACCTGATGAAAGTTGTCTTTCCTGTGGAGTACTGGCCCATCACCAGCACCATTGGCTTGCTGTCAAAGTCTGCGTCCTCATAGCTCGGCGTGTGGAAGTGATGGAAGGCGCAATGTTTCTCTATCGGCAGCAGCCTCTTGTAATAAAGATTCTTCAGCTCCTCTGTCACCGTATTGACATCTCCCAGCATTTTAGGGCTGCTCCTGAGCCTCCGGATGGACATCTTGATTTTTGATTTGCTCCCGACCGTCTCAGTGTGGAGGCTGCTCACCCTTCTAACACCAAAAACCGAATGACGGAGGAATGTGCACGAGGAATATTATCAGATTCTCACAGCTGTCTGCTCCATCCTGCAGCGGGACGTACAGAGGGTGGAGAGGGTGTAACCAGAGCCTGCAGCTGCACCTAACATAAAGCCAATGTGGAGAGGGACAGGGTGGAGTGGAGTTCAGCTTTTTGTTGCTGAGCAGAGACAGTCCTGGCAAAATGTGATTGTTTTAAGCACTTAATGAGGACATGGCCGTGTTTGAGTTTACACTGTCTTACGTTACACTCTACGTATGTTTGTTCAACGTGTCAGTTTATGTGATGTAGTTGCAGAAAATCTCCAATAACAGGGGCCACCAAGTTGCCACCATCACGATTTTTACAGCTCAAACTTTGCAGGAAAGCATTTGCACAAGCAGCCGGCCTGCACTGAAGTTAGATCTGTGATTATAACGATATAGTAGGGATGAATGATGCACCATCATTTTGCATGATGTTCAAGAGAAACAGGAGTCTGCGGTCACATGACTTGGACTAGCAGAGGTCTGGCGCTATGATAACACGATGGTCGGGTGTGTTTGTTTTAATAAATGTAATGCGATATTTCAACATTTTTTCTTAATGAACTCACTTGCCTAACTCGAAAGAAACGTTTATGAAGTCGTTTTTTTCTGTCAGTCGTGCAGTTTGATCAGCATTTATGTGAGAGCCTATTTACACCATTCGCCACTGTACAGCGACCTAACTGTGCCTTTCCTTTGTTCCGTTTTTCAACCGATCCATCCCATCCGGCCCTCAGCTTGTCCCAGGTGGACGCACGGCGCAGGCTGTTCCAAGGAATGCGACTGTGTTCAAGAACATTCCTCTGGCTGTGACCCCAAAACGGGGAGCTGTTTCTGTAAAGCTGCACACCACGGCCCCCAGTGTGAGAAAGGTAGGAACACTTCACCGGGACACCAACGTGTTCATCTGTATCCAAGGCCTCAGGAATGAAATGGTTAAGATTTGAGTCTACTTAAATAGAGAAAACAATTTCAGGTCAACTGCCTAACGTGCACTTTTCAGCCCAGAACTGATGTAGACATATTGCTGTAATGACCATTTCACAGCTTCAAACTTTATTAAGATTCTGGTTAATCTCCTTGGCTTGTGGAAAATAAACTTTATAGGTCTATAAAGGTCTATAGGTCTCTATTTAATATATAGAGAATCAGCTTGAGATCATCCACAGAGATTTCAGAATCCTCCCTGGTTTGAACAACACAAGTGCTTGTCTACTCTCCAAGGTTTTGCAAAACGTTTGGTTTGAGGTTCTCTGTTGTATTAATCTTCTTTTGCTCTCTGTTTGTGTTTTTCTGTTCCCTTATTGTAGAATGTGATCCTGGCTTCTTCGGTGCAGACTGTGAGCGGCCATGTGACTGTCCAGGTGGGGGACCATGTGACCCCAGGAGCGGAGAGTGCAGCCAGCGATGTCCTGCGGGACTTCATGGAGATAGATGTCAGCTCGGTGAGCGAAAAGCTGCTGCAATGCAGTTTAAATAACATTGTGTGCTTTAAACTATACAAGTGCTGTGTAGGGGAAGTGCCGAGTCAACTTATTTTAGGTCTAATTTATGTTTAAATTTTTCTTACATCTGGCGTTCATCCATAAGTCATATTTTTCTTTTCAAATGTTTCCGAAACAGTGTTGATGGACAGTTCTTACTGTCCTCCATCAACCTTGACTCCACAGCGCTCTCTTGTGGTTATATAGTAGAGCACCACTGTGAATACATACTCTATAACCCTGCACACTGGTGCATGCAGGTGTCTGCATGTCTGGTATTTGTTTGCATACTTCATGCTTGTGTAAATGTTTTTGATAAACTGACAACAGAAATTGTTATTGATGAGGTCCTGCAATTTCTTCCCATGTGTCACAATCTTTTTCTTTTTTTAGCGTATGGCCAATAAATCCTCCTTTATTTTCTCCTTCTATTCACTCTCTGTTACCTTTGATGGATTGAGTGGATTTAGTACTTGAAATAAAAAAAGTTCACCTGGTCAATGCAGGTGCTCCTGTTAGTACGAGTTGTTCCTCAGCAGCAGGGCGTCCTCCGGCTGTTTGCTCTGCTGGTTGAAGGAAAGTTCAACCCTCTGTGTTTTGATCTAAAGTGATACTGAATATTGTTCGGGAGCCTCTGGTATAAAATGTGACCTTGTGTCTCTGTGGAGTGGATTAAGACAACATGACTGAGTTACAGTGTGTCAGCGCTAATGCACGGCCCAGGCCCGGGCTTGCAGAGTTTGCCGATGCCAAATATAAAACAGGAGTCTTCCAAAGTTTCTGACTTTTACTGATCTTAAGTTGGTGGCCAGGTCATGACAG